>NW_024040707.1:31281183-31361723 GCF_014851395.1 Micropterus salmoides | reverse complement strand
GACACAGAACTGCGGTATAGGGAGAAGCACACGGTCAGCTGGCTGCAGCTGAATCTGGAGTGCACTCGTATTCAATTCTGTATGGTAAATTCAGTTTTAACGGAGCAGAGCGAGCTGACAGGCAGAGTTAGAGACTTTTTCTGTCCGTTTCTCTCTTTACAAAGACGCATGTTGCAGTCAGAGTCTTCTCTGAAGAGGGCAATGAAGTCTCAGTAGTACCCGATGCGAGCACCACATACAACACAATTTATCAAATTACACAACGGATGTACAGTATGAAAATAAGATTGATTGGATTATACTCACAGGAAGTATAAAACCTGTTACATGCGTAACACAGTAATGTCAGGGAAATGACTTTACTTAGATTTAAGTACTGCAGTTGTACATTTGAAATACCTTCCTACCTTTCTGATAGGAAGCCTTCTTGAGGTGGTATAAAACATTTCTTCTTATATTCTGATTTGAGTTGTGGACAACTATGACCACATGAATTAAAAAAATTAAACATTTCACTGCCCAAGTAAGCTATAACACAAGTCTTGTTCATTAGACTACATGCTGTACAGTATTTGTGGACAGATTTTGTCCCAGGATTTATTATGCATTTCTTCTTCTTCGTTGCATGATTTAGAATAATAAGGTGAGAAATGGGTCTATTCTGAGTTCTTCCTGCACTGCAGCAGCTAATAAAGTCCATTTAATCCCAAAAACGCTTTTCTTTTAGGCAGGCTGGAGCAGAAAACAACTCACCTTTCTCAAGTTGTACAGTAATGTCACATGTGTATGAAGGTGGATCAAACAAGCTAATCTTAAATGTCAAAGTAGAGAGGAGCCTAGTAGGCCTATTTATTTTCATTCATTACACAATATGAATGAGCAATGCCGACAGTTGTAAAGAATGAACATCTTTTTCTTCTGTTCTCTACTTGTTATAGTTACACAGTATTAGGGGTGTGGGCTGTATTAAAAGTATCCACTGTTCTCCCATGCTCTAACACACAGTAACGATGAAATGTGTGCTGTTCTCACATTCTTCCTCTGTATGTACACATACATGTACGTGTATCTTGTCCAGACGCACAAAAAAGTCTCTTGGAGCCATAGCCTAAACCCAACAGGAAGTCGGCCATTTTGAATTTTACGTCAAATTTTGGATGACTGTCCCACCCCGCAGACATCTACACGCCAATACCGATTTATATTCATAGCGGCAAGTGCTATGTAGCTCCACATAGGGGACACAGGAAGTGACATATAGCACCTTCATGCGGCGTCGGAACCGAGTAGGAAATTCACAGCCGCACCGGCAGAGCTCCAGAATATGCAACTCGGCCGGCTCACATGCGGACGCGCTACAAGTGCGAGGGCCCGCCCAACACTGCTTGCAGCTTTAATTTGGTATTAAAACTCCATTTAGAACTTATTAGGTGGCTGTTAGCTCATAAAGTCCACAAAAGGAGCTTTACACACTCGCTTAGACTTAAGAAGCAAGAGAGTCCTGTACAGTGAAATATGGGTGTATACAAATGATATTTCTTGTTGTAAAGATTAGATCTAGTAAAACACTGTCCTGTGACTGATCTGTCTAAAATTACAGAAAGTGAACTAAATTTGACTCCATAGTCCAACAAGTCACTGGAAGCCATCAACTCAGTATGTTAAGGCTAAAACAGCCAGCTTCTACCTTTTAGAGGCTGTAATGTAAAAATCTCTGAGTTGAGCTCCAAATGGCTTCAAACTTACCCACAAGACTCACAGAGACAACACAATCAAGAATCGTGAATCTCAACCTTCTACCGTCTTTCCCAAGCTAGTTTCTTTCAGGGGCCACATAGGGGCCCCAAATCAGCATCCCACACCCATCATACAGTTGTATTTTGGTATTAAAACTCCATTTAGAACTTATTAGGTGGCTGTTAGCTCATAAAGTCCACAAAAGGAGCTTTACACACTCGCTTAGACTTAAGAAGCAAGAGAGTCCTGTATCAACTTGATATTTCTTGTTGTAAAGATTAGATCTAGTGAAACACTGTCCTGTGACTGATCTGTCTAAAAACAGAAAGTGAACTAAATTTGACTCCAAAGTCCAACAAGTCACTGGAAGCCATCAACTCAGTATGTTAAGGCTAAAACAGCCAGCTTCTACCTTTTAGAGGCTGTAATGTAAAAATCTCTGAGTTGAGCTCCAAATGGCTTCAAACTTACCCACAAGACTCACAGAGACAACACCATCAAGAATCTTGAATCTCAACCTTCTACCGCCTTTCCCAAGCTAGTTTCTTTCAGGGGCCACATAGGGGCCCCAAATCAGCATCCCACACCCATCATACAGTTGTATTTTGGTATTAAAACTCCATTTAGAACTTATTAGGTGGCTGTTAGCTCATAAGTCCACAAAAGGAGCTTTACACACTCGCTTAGACTTAAGAAGCAAGAGAGTCCTGTATCAACTTGATATTTCTTGTTGTAAAGATGAGCTCTAGTAAAACACTGTCCTGTGACTGATCTGTCTAAAACAGAAAGTGAACTAAATTTGACTCCAAAGTCCAACAAGTCACTGGAAGCCATCAACTCAGTATGTTAAGGCTAAAACAGCCAGCTTCTACCTTTAGAGGCTGTAATGTAAAATCTCTGAGTTGAGCTCCAAATGGCTTCAAACTTACCCACAAGACTCACAGAGACAACACCATCAAGAATCTTGAATCTCAACCTTCTACCGCCTTTCCCAAGCTAGTTTCTTTCAGGGGCCACATAGGGGCCCCAAATCAGCATCCCACACCCATCATACAGTTGTATTTTGGTATTAAAACTCCATTTAGAACTTATTAGGTGGCTGTTAGCTCATAAAGTCCACAAAAGGAGCTTTACACACTCGCTTAGACTTAAGAAGCAAGAGAGTCCTGTACAGTGAAATATGGGTGTATACAAATGATATTTCTTGTTGTAAAGATTAGATCTAGTGAAACACTGTCCTTTGACTGATCTGTCTAAAATTACAGAAAGTGAACTAAATTTGACTCCAAAGTCCAACAAGTCACTGGAAGCCATCAACTCAGTATGTTAAGGCTAAAACAGCCAGCTTCTACCTTTTAGAGGCTGTAATGTAAAAATCTCTGAGTTGAGCTCCAAATGGCTTCAAACTTACCCACAAGACTCACAGAGACAACACCATCAAGAATCTTGAATCTCAACCTTCTACCGCCTTTCCCAAGCTAGTTTCTTTCAGGGGCCACATAGGGGCCCCAAATCAGCATCCCACACCCATCATACAGTTGTATTTTGGTATTAAAACTCCATTTAGAACTTATTAGGTGGCTGTTAGCTCATAACGTCAACAAAAGGAGCTTTACACACTCGCTTAGACTTAAGAAGCAAGTGAGTCCTGTATCAACTTGATATTTCTTGTTGTAAAGATGAGCTCTAGTAAAACACTGTCCTTTGACTGATCTGTCTAAAATTACAGAAAGTGAACTAAATTTGACTCCAAAGTCCAACAAGTCACTGGAAGCCATCAACTCAGTATGTTAAGGCTAAAACAGCCAGCTTCTACCTTTAGAGGCTGTAATGTAAAAATCTCTGAGTTGAGCTCCAAATGGCTTCAAACTTACCCACAAGACTCACAGAGACAACACCATCAAGAATCTTGAATCTCAACCTTCTACCGCCTTTCCCAAGCTAGTTTCTTTCAGGGGCCACATAGGGGCCCCAAATCAGCATCCCACACCCATCATACAGTTGTATTTTGGTATTAAAACTCCATTTAGAACTTATTAGGTGGCTGTTAGCTCATGAAGTCCACAAAAGGAGCTTTACACACTCGCTTAGACTTAAGAAGCAAGAGAGTCCTGTACAGTGAAATATGGGTGTATACAATGATATTTCTTGTTGTAAAGATTAGATCTAGTGAAACACTGTCCTGTGACTGATCTGTCTAAAAACAGAAAGTGAACTAAATTTGACTCCAAAGTCCAACAAGTCACTGGAAGCCATCAACTCAGTATGTTAAGGCTAAAACAGCCAGCTTCTACCTTTTAGAGGCTGTAATGTAAAAATCTCTGAGTTGAGCTCCAAATGGCTTCAAACTTACCCACAAGACTCACAGAGACAACACCATCAAGAATCTTGAATCTCAACCTTCTACCGCCTTTCCCAAGCTAGTTTCTTTCAGGGGCCACATAGGGGCCCCAAATCAGCATCCCACACCCATCATACAGTTGTATTTTGGTATTAAAACTCCATTTAGAACTTATTAGGTGGCTGTTAGCTCATAAGTCCACAAAAGGAGCTTTACACACTCGCTTAGACTTAAGAAGCAAGTGAGTCCTGTATCAACTTGATATTTCTTGTTGTAAAGATGAGCTCTAGTAAAACACTGTCCTGTGACTGATCTGTCTAAAATTACAGAAAGTGAATTAAATTTGACTCCAAAGTCCAACAAGTCACTGGAAGCCATCAACTCAGTATGTTAAGGCTAAAACAGCCAGCTTCTACCTTTTAGAGGCTGTAATGTAAAAATCTCTGAGTTGAGCTCCAAATGGCTTCAAACTTACCCACAAGACTCACAGAGACAACACCATCAAGAATCTTGAATCTCAACCTTCTACCGCCTTTCCCAAGCTAGTTTCTTTCAGGGGCCACATAGGGGCCCCAAATCAGCATCCCACACCCATCATACAGTTGTATTTTGGTATTAAAACTCCATTTAGAACTTATTAGGTGGCTGTTAGCTTAAAGTCCACAAAAGGAGCTTTACACACTCGCTTAGACTTAAGAAGCAAGTGAGTCCTGTATCAACTTGATATTTCTTGTTGTAAAGATGAGCTCTAGTAAAACACTGTCCTGTGACTGATCTGTCTAAAATTACAGAAAGTGAATTAAATTTGACTCCAAAGTCCAACAAGTCACTGGAAGCCATCAACTCAGTATGTTAAGGCTAAAACAGCCAGCTTCTACCTTTTAGAGGCTGTAATGTAAAAATCTCTGAGTTGAGCTCCAAATGGCTTCAAACTTACCCACAAGACTCACAGAGACAACACCATCAAGAATCTTGAATCTCAACCTTCTACCGCCTTTCCCAAGCTAGTTTCTTTCAGGGGCCACATAGGGGCCCCAAATCAGCATCCCACACCCATCATACAGTTGTATTTTGGTATTAAAACTCCATTTAGAACTTATTAGGTGGCTGTTAGCTCATAAGTCCACAAAAGGAGCTTTACACACTCGCTTAGACTTAAGAAGCAAGAGAGTCCTGTACAGTGAAATATGGGTGTATACAAATGATTTTCTTGTTGTAAAGATTAGATCTAGTGAAACACTGTCCTTTGACTGATCTGTCTAAAATTACAGAAAGTGAACTAAATTTGACTCCAAAGTCCAACAAGTCACTGGAAGCCATCAACTCAGTATGTTAAGGCTAAAACAGCCAGCTTCTACCTTTTAGAGGCTGTAATGTAAAAATCTCTGAGTTGAGCTCCAAATGGCTTCAAACTTACCCACAAGACTCACAGAGACAACACCATCAAGAATCTTGAATCTCAACCTTCTACCGCCTTTCCCAAGCTAGTTTCTTTCAGGGGCCACATAGGGGCCCCAAATCAGCATCCCACACCCATCATACAGTTGTATTTTGGTATTAAAACTCCATTTAGAACTTATTAGGTGGCTGTTAGCTCAAAAGTCCACAAAAGGAGCTTTACACACTCGCTTAGACTTAAGAAGCAAGAGAGTCCTGTACAGTTATGATATGATTTTCTTGTTGTAAAGATTAGATCTAGTGAAACACTGTCCTGTGACTGATCTGTCTAAAATTACAGAAAGTGAACTAAATTTGACTCCAAAGTCCAACAAGTCACTGGAAGCCATCAACTCAGTATGTTAAGGCTAAAACAGCCAGCTTCTACCTTTTAGAGGCTGTAATGTAAAAATCTCTGAGTTGAGCTCCAAATGGCTTCAAACTTACCCACAAGACTCACAGAGACAACACCATCAAGAATCTTGAATCTCAACCTTCTACCGCCTTTCCCAAGCTAGTTTCTTTCAGGGGCCACATAGGGGCCCCAAATCAGCATCCCACACCCATCATACAGTTGTATTTTGGTATTAAAACTCCATTTAGAACTTATTAGGTGGCTGTTAGCTCATAAAGTCCACAAAAGGAGCTTTACACACTCGCTTAGACTTAAGAAGCAAGAGAGTCCTGTATCAAATTGATATGATATTTCTTGTTGTAAAGATTAGATCTAGTGAAACACTGTCCTGTGACTGATCTGTCTAAAATTACAGAAAGTGAACTAAATTTGACTCCAAAGTCCAACAAGTCACTGGAAGCCATCAACTCAGTATGTTAAGGCTAAAACAGCCAGCTTCTACCTTTTAGAGGCTGTAATGTAAAAATCTCTGAGTTGAGCTCCAAATGGCTTCAAACTTACCCACAAGACTCACAGAGACAACACCATCAAGAATCTTGAATCTCAACCTTCTACCGCCTTTCCCAAGCTAGTTTCTTTCAGGGGCCACATAGGGGCCCCAAATCAGCATCCCACACCCATCATACAGTTGTATTTTGGTATTAAAACTCCATTTAGAACTTATTAGGTGGCTGTTAGCTTAAAGTCCACAAAAGGAGCTTTACACACTCGCTTAGACTTAAGAAGCAAGTGAGTCCTGTATCAACTTGATATTTCTTGTTGTAAAGATGAGCTCTAGTAAAACACTGTCCTGTGACTGATCTGTCTAAAATTACAGAAAGTGAATTAAATTTGACTCCAAAGTCCAACAAGTCACTGGAAGCCATCAACTCAGTATGTTAAGGCTAAAACAGCCAGCTTCTACCTTTTAGAGGCTGTAATGTAAAAATCTCTGAGTTGAGCTCCAAATGGCTTCAAACTTACCCACAAGACTCACAGAGACAACACCATCAAGAATCTTGAATCTCAACCTTCTACCGCCTTTCCCAAGCTAGTTTCTTTCAGGGGCCACATAGGGGCCCCAAATCAGCATCCCACACCCATCATACAGTTGTATTTTGGTATTAAAACTCCATTTAGAACTTATTAGGTGGCTGTTAGCTCATAAGTCCACAAAAGGAGCTTTACACACTCGCTTAGACTTAAGAAGCAAGTGAGTCCTGTATCAACTTGATATTTCTTGTTGTAAAGATGAGCTCTAGTAAACACTGTCCTGTGACTGATCTGTCTAAAATTACAGAAAGTGAATTAAATTTGACTCCAAAGTCCAACAAGTCACTGGAAGCCATCAACTCAGTATGTTAAGGCTAAAACAGCCAGCTTCTACCTTTTAGAGGCTGTAATGTAAAAATCTCTGAGTTGAGCTCCAAATGGCTTCAAACTTACCCACAAGACTCACAGAGACAACACCATCAAGAATCTTGAATCTCAACCTTCTACCGCCTTTCCCAAGCTAGTTTCTTTCAGGGGCCACATAGGGGCCCCAAATCAGCATCCCACACCCATCATACAGTTGTATTTTGGTATTAAAACTCCATTTAGAACTTATTAGGTGGCTGTTAGCTCATAAGTCCACAAAAGGAGCTTTACACACTCGCTTAGACTTAAGAAGCAAGAGAGTCCTGTATGAACTTGATATGATTTTCTTGTTGTAAAGATTAGATCTAGTGAAACACTGTCCTGTGACTGATCTGTCTAAAAAACAGAAAGTGAACTAAATTTGACTCCAAAGTCCAACAAGTCACTGGAAGCCATCAACTCAGTATGTTAAGGCTAAAACAGCCAGCTTCTACCTTTTAGAGGCTGTAATGTAAAAATCTCTGAGTTGAGCTCCAAATGGCTTCAAACTTACCCACAAGACTCACAGAGACAACACCATCAAGAATCTTGAATCTCAACCTTCTACCGCCTTTCCCAAGCTAGTTTCTTTCAGGGGCCACATAGGGGCCCCAAATCAGCATCCCACACCCATCATACAGTTGTATTTTGGTATTAAAACTCCATTTAGAACTTATTAGGTGGCTGTTAGCTCATAAGTCCACAAAAGGAGCTTTACACACTCGCTTAGACTTAAGAAGCAAGTGAGTCCTGTATCAACTTGATATTTCTTGTTGTAAAGATGAGCTCTAGTAAAACACTGTCCTGTGACTGATCTGTCTAAAATTACAGAAAGTGAATTAAATTTGACTCCAAAGTCCAACAAGTCACTGGAAGCCATCAACTCAGTATGTTAAGGCTAAAACAGCCAGCTTCTACCTTTTAGAGGCTGTAATGTAAAAATCTCTGAGTTGAGCTCCAAATGGCTTCAAACTTACCCACAAGACTCACAGAGACAACACCATCAAGAATCTTGAATCTCAACCTTCTACCGCCTTTCCCAAGCTAGTTTCTTTCAGGGGCCACATAGGGGCCCCAAATCAGCATCCCACACCCATCATACAGTTGTATTTTGGTATTAAAACTCCATTTAGAACTTATTAGGTGGCTGTTAGCTCATAAAGTCCACAAAAGGAGCTTTACACACTCGCTTAGACTTAAGAAGCAAGAGAGTCCTGTATCAACTTGATATTTCTTGTTGTAAAGATTAGATCTAGTGAAACACTGTCCTGTGACTGATCTGTCTAAAACAACAGAAAGTGAACTAAATTTGACTCCAAAGTCCAACAAGTCACTGGAAGCCATCAACTCAGTATGTTAAGGCTAAAACAGCCAGCTTCTACCTTTTAGAGGCTGTAATGTAAAAATCTCTGAGTTGAGCTCCAAATGGCTTCAAACTTACCCACAAGACTCACAGAGACAACACCATCAAGAATCTTGAATCTCAACCTTCTACCGCCTTTCCCAAGCTAGTTTCTTTCAGGGGCCACATAGGGGCCCCAAATCAGCATCCCACACCCATCATACAGTTGTATTTTGGTATTAAAACTCCATTTAGAACTTATTAGGTGGCTGTTAGCTCATAACGTCAACAAAAGGAGCTTTACACACTCGCTTAGACTTAAGAAGCAAGTGAGTCCTGTATCAACTTGATATTTCTTGTTGTAAAGATGAGCTCTAGTAAAACACTGTCCTGTGACTGATCTGTCTAAAACAACAGAAAGTGAACTAAATTTGACTCCAAAGTCCAACAAGTCACTGGAAGCCATCAACTCAGTATGTTAAGGCTAAAACAGCCAGCTTCTACCTTTTAGAGGCTGTAATGTAAAAATCTCTGAGTTGAGCTCCAAATGGCTTCAAACTTACCCACAAGACTCACAGAGACAACACCATCAAGAATCTTGAATCTCAACCTTCTACCGCCTTTCCCAAGCTAGTTTCTTTCAGGGGCCACATAGGGGCCCCAAATCAGCATCCCACACCCATCATACAGTTGTATTTTGGTATTAAAACTCCATTTAGAACTTATTAGGTGGCTGTTAGCTCATAAAGTCCACAAAAGGAGCTTTACACACTCGCTTAGACTTAAGAAGCAAGAGAGTCCTGTATATGATACAAATGATATTTCTTGTTGTAAAGATGAGATCTAGTGAAACACTGTCCTGTGACTGATCTGTCTAAAATTACAGAAAGTGAACTAAATTTGACTCCAAAGTCCAACAAGTCACTGGAAGCCATCAACTCAGTATGTTAAGGCTAAAACAGCCAGCTTCTACCTTTTAGAGGCTGTAATGTAAAAATCTCTGAGTTGAGCTCCAAATGGCTTCAAACTTACCCACAAGACTCACAGAGACAACACCATCAAGAATCTTGAATCTCAACCTTCTACCGCCTTTCCCAAGCTAGTTTCTTTCAGGGGCCACATAGGGGCCCCAAATCAGCATCCCACACCCATCATACAGTTGTATTTTGGTATTAAAACTCCATTTAGAACTTATTAGGTGGCTGTTAGCTTAAAGTCCACAAAAGGAGCTTTATACACTCGCTTAGACTTAAGAAGCAAGAGAGTCCTGTATCAACTTGATATTTCTTGTTGTAAAGATTAGATCTAGTAAACACTGTCCTGTGACTGATCTGTCTAAAACAACAGAAAGTGAACTAAATTTGACTCCAAAGTCCAACAAGTCACTGGAAGCCATCAACTCAGTATGTTAAGGCTAAAACAGCCAGCTTCTACCTTTTAGAGGCTGTAATGTAAAAATCTCTGAGTTGAGCTCCAAATGGCTTCAAACTTACCCACAAGACTCACAGAGACAACACCATCAAGAATCTTGAATCTCAACCTTCTACCGCCTTTCCCAAGCTAGTTTCTTTCAGGGGCCACATAGGGGCCCCAAATCAGCATCCCACACCCATCATACAGTTGTATTTTGGTATTAAAACTCCATTTAGAACTTATTAGGTGGCTGTTAGCTCATAAAGTCCACAAAAGGAGCTTTACACACTCGCTTAGACTTAAGAAGCAAGTGAGTCCTGTATCAACTTGATATTTCTTGTTGTAAAGATGAGCTCTAGTAAAACACTGTCCTGTGACTGATCTGTCTAAAATTACAGAAAGTGAATTAAATTTGACTCCAAAGTCCAACAAGTCACTGGAAGCCATCAACTCAGTATGTTAAGGCTAAAACAGCCAGCTTCTACCTTTTAGAGGCTGTAATGTAAAAATCTCTGAGTTGAGCTCCAAATGGCTTCAAACTTACCCACAAGACTCACAGAGACAACACCATCAAGAATCTTGAATCTCAACCTTCTACCGCCTTTCCCAAGCTAGTTTCTTTCAGGGGCCACATAGGGGCCCCAAATCAGCATCCCACACCCATCATACAGTTGTATTTTGGTATTAAAACTCCATTTAGAACTTATTAGGTGGCTGTTAGCTTAAAGTCCACAAAAGGAGCTTTACACACTCGCTTAGACTTAAGAAGCAAGTGAGTCCTGTATCAACTTGATATTTCTTGTAAAGATTAGATCTAGTGAAACACTGTCCTGTGACTGATCTGTCTAAAACAACAGAAAGTGAACTAAATTTGACTCCAAAGTCCAACAAGTCACTGGAAGCCATCAACTCAGTATGTTAAGGCTAAAACAGCCAGCTTCTACCTTTTAGAGGCTGTAATGTAAAAATCTCTGAGTTGAGCTCCAAATGGCTTCAAACTTACCCACAAGACTCACAGAGACAACACCATCAAGAATCTTGAATCTCAACCTTCTACCGCCTTTCCCAAGCTAGTTTCTTTCAGGGGCCACATAGGGGCCCCAAATCAGCATCCCACACCCATCATACAGTTGTATTTTGGTATTAAAACTCCATTTAGAACTTATTAGGTGGCTGTTAGCTCATAACGTCAACAAAAGGAGCTTTACACACTCGCTTAGACTTAAGAAGCAAGTGAGTCCTGTATCAACTTGATATTTCTTGTTGTAAAGATGAGCTCTAGTAAAACACTGTCCTGTGACTGATCTGTCTAAAATTACAGAAAGTGAATTAAATTTGACTCCAAAGTCCAACAAGTCACTGGAAGCCATCAACTCAGTATGTTAAGGCTAAAACAGCCAGCTTCTACCTTTTAGAGGCTGTAATGTAAAAATCTCTGAGTTGAGCTCCAAATGGCTTCAAACTTACCCACAAGACTCACAGAGACAACACCATCAAGAATCTTGAATCTCAACCTTCTACCGCCTTTCCCAAGCTAGTTTCTTTCAGGGGCCACATAGGGGCCCCAAATCAGCATCCCACACCCATCATACAGTTGTATTTTGGTATTAAAACTCCATTTAGAACTTATTAGGTGGCTGTTAGCTCATAAAGTCCACAAAAGGAGCTTTACACACTCGCTTAGACTTAAGAAGCAAGAGAGTCCTGTACAGTGAAATATGGGTGTATACAAATGATATTTCTTGTTGTAAAGATGAGCTCTAGTGAAACACTGTCCTGTGACTGATCTGTCTAAAATTACAGAAAGTGAACTAAATTTGACTCCAAAGTCCAACAAGTCACTGGAAGCCATCAACTCAGTATGTTAAGGCTAAAACAGCCAGCTTCTACCTTTTAGAGGCTGTAATGTAAAAATCTCTGAGTTGAGCTCCAAATGGCTTCAAACTTACCCACAAGACTCACAGAGACAACACCATCAAGAATCTTGAATCTCAACCTTCTACCGCCTTTCCCAAGCTAGTTTCTTTCAGGGGCCACATAGGGGCCCCAAATCAGCATCCCACACCCATCATACAGTTGTATTTTGGTATTAAAACTCCATTTAGAACTTATTAGGTGGCTGTTAGCTCATGAAGTCCACAAAAGGAGCTTTACACACTCGCTTAGACTTAAGAAGCAAGAGAGTCCTGTATCAACTTGATAAATCTTGTTGTAAAGATTAGATCTAGTGAAACACTCTCCTGTGACTGATCTATCTAAAACAATTGAAAGTGAACTAAATTTGACTCCAAAGTCCAACAAGTCACTGGAAGCCATCAACTCAGTATGTTAAGGCTAAAACAGCCAGCTTCTACCTTTTAGAGGCTGTAATGTAAAAATCTCTGAGTTGAGCTCCAAATGGCTTCAAACTTACCCACAAGACTCACAGAGACAACACCATCAAGAATCTTGAATCTCAACCTTCTACCGCCTTTCCCAAGCTAGTTTCTTTCAGGGGCCACATAGGGGCCCCAAATCAGCATCCCACACCCATCATACAGTTGTATTTTGGTATTAAAACTCCATTTAGAACTTATTAGGTGGCTGTTAGCTTAAAGTCCACAAAAGGAGCTTTACACACTCGCTTAGACTTAAAAAGCAAGAGAGTCCTGTACAGTGAAATATGGTGTATACAAATGATATTTCTTGTTGTAAAGATTAGATCTAGTGAAACACTGTCCTTTGACTGATCTGTCTAAAACAACAGAAAGTGAACTAAATTTGACTCCAAAGTCCAACAAGTCACTGGAAGCCATCAACTCAGTATGTTAAGGCTAAAACAGCCAGCTTCTACCTTTTAGAGGCTGTAATGTAAAAATCTCTGAGTTGAGCTCCAAATGGCTTCAAACTTACCCACAAGACTCACAGAGACAACACCATCAAGAATCTTGAATCTCAACCTTCTACCGCCATTCCCAAGCTAGTTTCTTTCAGGGGCCACATAAGGGCCCCAAATCAGCATCCCACACCCATCATACAGTTGTATTTTGGTATTAAAACTCCATTTAGAACTTATTAGGTGGCTGTTAGCTCATAAAGTCCACAAAAGGAGCTTGACACACTCGCTTAGACTTAAGAAGCAAGAGAGTCCTGTATCAACTTGATATTTCTTGTTGTAAAGATTAGATCTAGTGAAACACTGTCCTTTGACTGATCTGTCTAAAACAACAGAAAGTGAACTAAATTTGACTCCAAAGTCCAACAAGTCACTGGAAGCCATCAACTCAGTATGTTAAGGCTAAAACAGCCAGCTTTTACCTTTTAGAGGCTGTAATGTAAAAATCTCTGAGTTGAGCTCCAAATGGCTTCAAACTTACCCACAAGACTCACAGAGACAACACCATCAAGAATCTTGAATCTCAACCTTCTACCGCCTTTCCCAAGCTAGTTTCTTTCAGGGGCCACATAGGGGCCCCAAATCAGCATCCCACACCCATCATACAGTTGTATTTTGGTATTAAAACTCCATTTAGAACTTATTAGGTGGCTGTTAGCTCATAAAGTCCACAAAAGGAGCTTTACACACTCGCTTAGACTTAAGAAGCAAGAGAGTCCTGTATCAACTTGATATTTCTTGTTGTAAAGATTAGATCTAGTGAAACACTCTGTCCTGTGACTGATCTATCTAAAATTTCAGAATGTGAACTAAATTTGACTCCAAAGTCCAACAAGTCACTGGAAGCCATCAACTCAGTATGTTAAGGCTAAAACAGCCAGCTTTCTACCTTTTAGAGGCTGTAATGTAAAAATCTCTGAGTTGAGCTCCAAATGGCTTCAAACTTACCCACAAGACTCACAGAGACAACACCATCAAGAATCGTGAATCTCAACCTTCTACCGCCATTCCCAAGCTAGTTTCTTTCAGGGGCCACATAGGGGCCCCAAATCAGCATCCCACACCCATCATACAGTTGTATTTTGGTATTAAAACTCCATTTAGAACTTATTAGGTGGCTGTTAGCTCATAAAGTCCACAAAAGGAGCTTTACACACTCGCTTAGACTTAAGAAGCAAGAGAGTCCTGTATCAACTTGATATTTCTTGTTGTAAAGATTAGATCTAGTGAAACACTGTCCTGTGACTGATCTGTCTAAAACAACAGAAAGTGAACTAAATTTGACTCCAAAGTCCAACAAGTCACTGGAAGCCATCAACTCAGTATGTTAAGGCTAAAACAGCCAGCTTCTACCTTTTAGAGGCTGTAATGTAAAAATCTCTGAGTTGAGCTCCAAATGGCTTCAAACTTACCCACAAGACTCACAGAGACAACACGATCAAGAATCTTGAATCTCAACCTTCTACCGCCATTCCCAAGCTAGTTTCTTTCAGGGGCCACATAGGGGCCCCAAATCAGCATCCCACACCCATCATACAGTTGTATTTTGGTATTAAAACTCCATTTAGAACTTATTAGGTGGCTGTTAGCTCATAAAGTCCACAAAAGGAGCTTTACACACTCGCTTAGACTTAAGAAGCAAGAGAGTCCTGTACATTGAAATATGGGTGTATACAAATGATATTTCATGTTGTAAAGATGAGCTCTAGTGAAACACTGTCCTGTGACTGATCTGTCTAAAATTACAGAAAGTGAACTAAATTTGACTCCAAAGTCCAACAAGTCACTGGAAGCCATCAACTCAGTATGTTAAGGCTAAAACAGCCAGCTTCTACCTTTTAGAGGCTGTAATGTAAAAATCTCTGAGTTGAGCTTCAAATGGCTTCAAACTTACCCACAAGACTCACAGAGACAACACCATCAAGAATCTTGAATCTCAGAGCATTAGTCAGTTGTGACTTGGGAATATCCTGGATAATATTTTATAATTATCCAGAATAACGAGGTGTAATTTCATGTAAATGAGGTCTTTTGACCAAAAAGTATAAAACTTGTGGTAATGAGTTGGAATGAAGATGGCTAAAAAGAGACAGAATTGGGTGATTATTTATATTTCATGTTTTATAAACTGTCAAACCAGACAAAAGAGTCACAGTCGAAAAAATATGGCCCATTCTGCCACATGGGGGATGCTATAACCAAAGTTTTTCTGCCTCATGAATCCATCAGTCTCACAGATTTAGATCCTTTTTTCATTATGCTGAGTGGAGAAATGCTTTCTATATATTGGAGGTTGTAGTTACAGTTTTACTCCTCAGAGAATATTCATGCTTCTCAAAATGATCTCCTCACAACACATGATGCATTTCTTGTTGTTTTCACACAGAAGTCAAACCCACCTGAGCCGGTCTCTTTAGGTGATCCAATGAAACACTGTGGTCAAAGTGCATCACTGTGTTGTTCTAACGATGTGGATCACTCTTATGTGTTCATCAACACGGCAAACAGAACAGAGTCTCCAGCTGCTGATATAGTAACGCTGCTTTGTGAATCTCTGCGGTTAGCAACAGTAAAGTGGATGTTTACCAGGTGTGGAATTTTTATTGTTGAGATGTCGCCCATACTATCTGCTCAGAGAATTCTCCAGTGTTTTTGTCGTTGTTTACATTCCTCCAGATTAATAAAATGCACTACAGAAACTGTATGAGGTCATCAGCAGTCACATGACAAAACAAAACAATTTCTTGAAATCGAGTTACCCCTGTTCAGGACGTACTGGACAAGCTCTCCATCTTAAAGGGTCCGATCCTCTAGGCCACAGGTCACTAATAGGCGGACCGCAGTCCGGATCCGGACCCAGCCGCTGTCCTCTCTGGACCGCCGATCTATTATTAAAACTGAATTTTGTTGAAATATTATCAGTTGTTGACTAAAAATACAACTATATGTTATGGGACTGAACGATAACGCAAATTAGTCGTTCCGGACCTTTGTTTCGGGAAATTTTCTCTAACTGGACCTCTTTGAGTTCTAATTGAATACCGCTGCTCTAGGCCTATGGGTATTACCCTATTAGGTATAACTGAGGACTGTTTACATCAAACAGCCCATTCCTCAGCCTCCTTCATCCAGACTACTCTGCAAAGACCTAGCTGGTGCTGACGTACTGTGGTAAGCATGTTGACTTATTTCCATTTCCGGTGCTTGTGTGTTGGTAGCGTGTTGTGCTGCTCTCGCTAAATACCAGTTAAATTTGTTAGATTTGTCATTACAGTAGCCAACTGTCCACTAAACACTTATTCTTACAGTAATTCTGCCTAAGCACTCACAGTTCTTTACATCTTTTTCTGGACCCCTGCTAGAGCTGACCAGTGATGACATGTATAGCCGCATGTCGCCATTCCGCCGCTGGTTGTCGAGGTGGTGTCCAGTAAACGATGGTGGTGACCACCTGCTCTGATTCAGAGAGACAGCATCCATCCCACTTTGGAAGGAGCAGCTCTCATTTCTAGAAATCTGGCCAAGTTTATTAGTGGACCAAATCAATGACAACCCAGAGTTCAGACCAGCAGGCAGAGTCTAACACACTTCTCTGCTCCTCCATTGCAGGAGTTACTTAGTGAAAACCCTATAGTGACAGTGTCTGTCCCCCGACCATCGAAATTATTTAAATCAAAAGGTAAACAGAATAGGAGCTGTGGATAAAAACCTCATAAAAAAAATTAAAACCACAAGAGCAATAGTGCAAACTAATAGGAAAATTAAATGTGGACTCTTAAACATCAGATCTCTCTCCTCTAAAGGTGTACTAGTAAATGAACTAATATCAGATTATGATTTTTATTTATTTTTTTCTTACTGAAACCTTGCTGGGTGATGGAGAATATGTTAGCCTAAATTAATCCACCCCTCCCAGTCAAATTAATACTCACATTCCTCGAGGCACAGGCCGAGGAGGTGGAGTTGCAGCTATCTTTGACTCTAGCCTACTAATCAGCTCTAAACCTAAACTAAATTATAACTCATTGAAAGCCTTGTTCTTGGTCTTTCACACCCAAGTTGGAAATCACTGCAACCAATTCTTCTTATAGTGTACCGAGCACCTGGTCCGTACTCTAAATTTGTATCTGAATTTGCAGAGTTTTTGTCAACTTTAGTCCTTAAAACAGACAAAGTGATTATTGTAGGGGATTTTAATATTCATGTAGACGTTGAGAATGATAGCTTTAGTACTGCGTTTATCTCTCTGTTCGATTCCAATGGCTTCTCTCAGAGTGTTTATGTGCCGACTCACTCTTAACCACACCCCCGACATTTAATTGTGTTCATACAGAGAATCCCTCCTTATCTGACCACTGTTTGATAACTTTTGAGTTTGTATTGGTTAACTACACGCCATTGGCCAAAAATTCATCTATACAAGATGTCTGTCTGATAGTGCTGTAGCTAAATTTAAGGAGATAAAACTAAATATATTGTTCTAGGGCCCAAGCACCTTCGTGATGCATTATCTAAAGATATAGTTTCGCTTTGGCCTCCAGCACCACTGTGAGGAATCTTGGAGTTATCTTTGATCAGACATGTCGTCTAAGTCTTACATTAAGCAAATTTCAAGGACCGCCTTTTTTCACCTACGTAATATTGCAAAAATCAGGAACATCCTGTCTAAAAATAATGCAGAAAAACTAGTCCATGCATTTGTTACTTCTAGGCTGGATTACGTTGAATAAGGCCTAAATCCTAGATTGATTGGTGTTTAATCAGTGCCTAATTCCTAGATTGATTGTTAGGTTCTTTTTCTATATTTATACACCTTATTAATGGTTTGCAATATGTTATAACTACTGAGTGTTTCACTACTGAGTATTCTTTTAGTGTGAAGTTTGACTACTGAGTGTTTTACTACTGAGTGTATAACTACTGAGTGTTTAAGGAGTGAGTTTAAACTCATATTTTATTCTTATACTCTGTGTGTTTATCATATATTATTCCTATACTCTGTGTATTCATGAACGTGTGCTCTTTAATATGCCTACATGAGCAGAGAAGCTGCTCAGGCCGCGCAGGCAAAACCTAGCCAACCGTAATCAATAGAAGCAAGGCACCTGCAGTAAGTCACATACGCCAGGGCTGAGATCATCGCGAAGTGAAGCCAAGAATGAGATCATGACATGTTGTGATTTATGGCGCCTGGTACAGCTAGGTACTGCATGAAACCAAGCTTTGCGCTGCCGAAAGTAAACTTGTATGAGACAAAGCACCCTCATGGTTGGCATTGTTAAATCATGTATTTGTTCATTGAATCACGTTATATATGTATTAGACATGTTATTCCTTATTAATTCTTTTAAAAAATACGATTGTAAGTGTTTAAGTTTTAATGGTGTCAAACTATGCCTGTATAACTTTTAAAAAAAATACGGTGGGACTGAAGTTGAAACATATTGGTGGATTTCTAATCCAGTAATGTAAAAAATATAAAGAGAGATAAATGGTAACAATAATTACATGTAATAATAGTTAAAAAGTGGAAACTGTAACATTAATGAAAGGGTTAATTTGGTAAAACAGTACAAGAAAAAGGCCACTAGATGGCAGTAGAGGATAAGAAATCCACCAAAGGGGAGGAGTGGTCAGCGAACACCATAGGTGGAGTTAAGGTGTAACGCCCACCTAGAAGGAGGAGATAAGGAGGAGTTAAGATGTAACGCCCACCTGAAGGGAGGGACAAGGTGGAGCTTAAGGTGAATATAAGGCGATGTTCGCTGACCATTCATTCCATCCTGAGACCTGCAGGGATGTTGCTCGGGTTTATCTGTCCTTTATTGGAATAAACTCTTTTGCACCGACTCTTGACCGTCTCCAGTGAATTTTTGACTACGCCGTTTTTTGACTAAAGAAGAAATCTAATAGAGTAATTTTATTGAGTTTATTACGTTGGTTAGGGTAGGGACCAGGTCTTTTACTGGCCCGGCCGGTCCTTATTTCCGACCCGACAATTACTGCAATTCCTTATTATCAGGCTGCTCGAAAAAGTCCATTAAGACTCTTCAGCTGATTCAGAATGCTGCAGCACGTGTTCTGACAGGAACCAGGAAAAGAGATCACATTTCTCCTGTCTTAGCTTTTCTGCATTGGCTTCCAGTAAAATCCATAATACAATTTAAAATCCTTCTTCTCACCTACAAAGCTCTTAATGGTCAGCCACCATCTTATCTTAAAGAGCTCTTTCCATCCCCCTCCCTCTTTCTCTCTCTCTCACTCTATCACCCGCAACCGGGCGAGGCAGATGGCCGCCCACCCTGTGCCATGGTTCTGCTCGAGTTTTCTGCCTCTTAAAAGGAAGTTTTTCCTTGCCTCTGTCGCCTAGTGCTTGCTCTTCGTGGGAACTGTTGGGTTTCTCTAAATATCATCACAGAGTATGGTCTAGACCTGCTCTTTTATGAAAAGCACTCAGAGATAACTGTTGTTGTGATTAATAATAATAAATAAAATTGAATTGAATTAAATTGTTTAAGCTGGTGTCGAAGAGATTCGCCTAGCTTCTGTCTTCTTCCGAACGCCTACGCTGCTTACTCTGAAATGGCACCTGACTGAATAGCCCTAGAGCCAAATACCACCTCAGCCACGCCCGTTAACGACAGCTCTCTTCCCAGTGATCAGTGCACTTGGTATAGTTGCTAGGATTGTATTTAGTGGCCAGGAAAATAGGCCCCAAGGATACGTTAATGTTGTTGGCTAGAGCAACCTGTAAGAACCTTAAAGATGTTAAACACACTTTACCTAATGAATTACTACCTTAGTGAAGAAATTAATTCAATGTCTACTACTGGTACTTTAAATGCAGTGATTATATATCTATTGCAAAATTAAGCAGGGGCAAGCATACAACTTAAACTGATTAATACTAAGTAAAATTATAAAATATAAAATTCAAAACCTGATTATAATAACTGAGCTTGAGTGATTTAGATGTCTTCTTTTTGGAGAAAAAGGTAGGGGAAGGAATAGTCCGCGGTGAAAATCCTTCCTCCACTGCTGAGCTGAAGTGTCTTGAAGAAACTTGAGGCTTTGTCCAAAGCCCTCAAATTGTCCCTAAAAAGTCTCGAGTCCCAGTTGCAGCTGAGAGAGAGAAAACCACATGTCCACTGATTCTTCAGATGGTTTTGGCCTTGGTTATCCTCTTTGGTTTGATCTCTTGAAGTACACTGAAGAAAACTCTAATTGTTTACTGGTCAAGTCCCCCACTCTTGTCTTAGGCTCTTGTTCCAGTGCGGTGATGGCCCTCTCCGAGTCCGATGCATCTGAGATCTGCCAAGGAATAACCCTGTTCTTGCTCTGACTCCTCTTTATATATCCTACTCTGTAGCTGAGTTTTCTTGTCAAATCAACCACCACCCTTTTCCTGTTTACCTGACTACTGTCCCATAGATTGTTCATCTGTAAATTCAGTTGGGCCAAAGATGATTGGCCATTTCATTTCGCCTTGCTGACCCCTCTCTCCCAATGACTCATAGTCATAAGACCGTTTCAGTATTTCACAAGTTCAACATCTCTCAACATGATTCTTCACTTCTCCTATTTTTCACACACACACACATTTGTATCAATACTATTAAAAATCATGATCTCCTTAATTTCGTTTCATAGTTAATCATATTAATTTAATTTCATAGCTATGATCGCATCTTAGTTGAACACTTTATAATTGTTGCATCTAATACATTACATTCTGTACTTTTACACAATCAGTTGGAAAGTACCTAATAGTCTCATTTGGTTACCAAAATAATTATACTCATTTGTGTTTTTCAGTTGGAAAGTACCTTGCAGTTCAGTGAGCCATTGTTTGTACATCTGTCCCTTGAGACATGATTGTTAGAGCGCTGGGATCTCAACCTATTTGACACCCCCTCCTTGAGATCACTCGCTGCCCCTGTTAGTCATCTGTGAGCATGAGGTCCTCGTTGTTGTAATCTGCTTGTAGGGTGAGTACATCGAAGTCAGGAGGTGATGGAGATATGTCCCACTGGTCCATGAGCACAATCATCATCTAGGCATGGGGTATGAAGAGTTGGATAGCCCATGGGCGAGGTAACCTTACTTGTGACTTCCTCAATGTATGTGGCTTGTGATTCCACTGCCGTTGTCCTGGTGACATGCTGCTCATTAGTTGTCTTGTTCACAGAGACCAAAGTTCTGTTGCAGCGAGGCCGGGTCAGGAAGTGGCATAGTAGCGTTGGCAGTTGGTTTTCGCATTGGGATTGACGAATGATGACTCTATTTCAATAATTCCCTGCATGTGGTCCTCCCAACACCACACCATCCACTCAGTCTGAGCACGTGACAACGGTTGTGTAGATGTAGCAGCTCTTTTGGCAGAGGAGCTGGGTCTGCCTAAGGGTAATGCCGCAATGGATGCATTCTGCCCTGTCCTGCATGGTATAATAACACAAAATTTTTATTCCAATAATTTTATAGCAAATGCAAGTATGCCTCTGAGCCAATGAAGCCAGCCATGGTGATTGTAGAGCGAGTGGTGGGGTTGCCCCCGGGCTTACTGTTGATTCAGATCGGGGGAAGCAGGCAGCGTAGGTCATGAGCCACATCACCACTATTACTTGATCTATCTGGCCCGCCCAGAATAGTACAGTGATCGTGACCCATCCTAGGCCCCAGAGAACAATGGCGGAAAGCCGAATGCCTTCTTCCTCTTTTCTGTAGTGCACTAGTCAGGGCAATGACATATGCCAGCAGGCCCAATGTCATCAGGGCTTCACATATGATGTTCGCCATTTTCACGACGCAGTGCCTGACTGTTAAACTGACAAAAGGGACATTAATTCAATTCAATTCAATTCAATTTTATTTATATAGCGCCAAATCACAACAACAGTTATCTCACAGCGCTTTTCATAAAAGAGCAGGTCTAGACCATACTCTGTGATGATATTTACAGAAGCCCAACAGTTCCCACCAAGAGCAAGCACTAGGCGACAGAGGCAAGGAAAAACTTCCTTTTAAGAGGCAGAAACCTCGAGCAGAACCATGGCTCAGGGTGGGCGGCCATCTGCCTCGACCGGTTGGGGTGAGAGAGAGAGAGAGAGAGAGAGAGAGAGAGAGAGAGAGAGAGAAGAAAGAGAGAGGGATGTAAGGAGAGAGAGAGGGAGGGGGCAGCCTACACAATATACACACAGAGGTACAGACAGTGAAGGTAATGTTGCTATAGACTAAATGAAAAATGGTACAGATATTTATAATAGTGTTAATGGTAACCATCGTAATGTTAATGATTATAAAACAATAATAACAATAAGACTAGCAACAATAGTCGTTGCAGTAGAGGGTGTCGAGCAGGAACACAGGGGCAGCAGGTGACCCGCAGCCACAGATCCAGACTCCACAGCTCCAGAGCCAGAAAACCTGCAGGAAGTGATAGGAGGAGAGAGGAGAGGGACGAGAAAGCACAAGACTACCAGAAAGGGGAGAAGTTGTGTTAGTAACATGCAATAATGGGATAAGGTTGCATACAGAGGGAGAGAAAGTAGAGGAGAGAGGAGCTCAGTGCATCATGGGAAATCCCCCGGCAGTCTAGGCCTATAGCAGCATAACTAAGGGATGGTTCAGGACTACCTGAGCCAGCCCTAACTATAAGCTTTATCAAAGAGGAAAGTCTTAAGCCTACTCTTAAATGTGGAGATGGTGTCTGCCTCCTGAACCCAAACTGGAACCTGGTTCCACAGGAGAGGAGCTTGATAGCTGAACGCTCTGGCTCCTAGTCTACTTTTGGAGACTCTAGGAACTACAAGTAACCCTGCATTCTGGGAGCGCAGTGCTCTGGTGGGGTAGTAAGGTACTATGAGCTCTTTAAGATAAGATGGTGCCTGACCATTAAGAGCTTTGTAGGTAAGAAGAATGATTTTAAATTCTATTCTGGATTTTACTGGAAGCCAATGCAAAGAAGCTAAGACAGGAGAAATGTGATCTCTTTTCCTGGTTCCTGTCAGAACACGTGCTGCAGCATTCTGGATCAGCTGAAGAGTCTTAATGGACTTTTTGAGCAGCCTGATAATAAGGAATTGCAGTAATCCAGCCTAGAAGTAACAAATGCATGGACTGGTTTTTCTGCATCATTTTTAGACAGGATGTTCCTGATTTTCGCAATATTACGTAGGTGAAAAAAGGCGGTCCTTGAAATTTGCTTAATGTGAGACTTAAACGACATGTCCTGATCAAAGATAACTCCAAGATTCCTCACAGTGGTGCTGGAGGCCAAGGCGATGCCATCCAGGGAAACTATATCTTTAGATAATGCGTCACGGAGGTGCTTAGGCCCCAGAGCAATAACTTCAGTTTTATCTGAGTTTAACATGAGAAAATTACAGGTCATCCAGGTTTTAACATCCTGAAGGCACATTTGAAGTTTAGCTAACTGATGAGTTTCATCTGGCTTGATCGATAGATATAACTGAGTATCATCTGCATAACAATGAAAGCTTATGGAATGTTTCCTGATAATATTGCCTAAAGGAAGCATATATAAAGTGAAGAGGATTGGTCCAAGGACAGATCCTTGAGGAACTCCATGAGTAACTTTGGCGTGCATGGAGGACTCATCGTTAACATGTACAAACTGAAATCGATCTGATAAATAGGACTTAAACCAGCTTAGAGCGGTTCCTTTAATGCCAATGAAATATTCCAGTCTCTGCAATAGGATCTGATGGTCAATGGTATCAAATGCAGCACTAAGATCTAATAAAACCAGTACAGAGACAAGTCCTTTGTCTGATGCAATAAGGAGGTCATTAGTAATTTTCACCAGTGCTGTCTCTGTGCTATGATGAGCTCTAAATCCTGACTGAAAATCCTCAAATAAACTATTGCTCTGTAGAAAGTCACACAGCTGTTTAGCAACTGCTTTCTCCAGAACCTTAGAGAGAAATGGAAGTTTAGATATAGGTCTATAGTTGGCTAAAACATCCGGATCAAGTTTGGGCTTTTTCAGAAGAGGTTTAATTACAGCTACTTTAAAGTACTGTTGATAAAGATAGATTGATCATATCTAGTATAGAGGTGCTGACTAAGGGTAAAACATCTTTAAGCAGCCTAGTCGGGATGGGGTCTAAGAGGCAGGTTGATGGTTTAGATGAAGAAATTATTGAAGTTAGTTGGTAAAGATTGAGGGAAGCAAAACAGTCTAAACATGTATCTGGTTCTACAGCTGTTTCTAATGTTCCTAAGTTAAGAGATAAGTCGGTGCCAATTGAGGGCAGGTCTTGGTGAATTTTGTCTCTAATAGCTAGAATTTTATCATTAAAGAAGCTCATGAAATCGTAACTACTGAGAGCTATGGGAATACTTGGCTCAATAGAGCTGTGACTCTCTGTCAGCCTGGCTACAGTGCTGAAAAGAAACCTGGGGTTGTTCCTATTTTCCTCTATTAATGACGAGTAGTACGCTGCTCTGGCATTACGGAGGGCCTTCCTATAAGTTTTAAGACTATCTTGCCAAATTAAACGAGAATTTTCCACTTTGGTGGAACGCCAATTCCTCTCAAATTTCCGTGATATTTGCTTTAATTTGCGAGTTTCAGTATTATACCATGGAGCTAACCGTCTTTGTTTTAATATTTTCTTTTTTAGAGGGGCTACAGAGTCGAGTGTCATTCGCAGCGAGCCTGCAGCACTATCAACAAGATGATCGATTTGGGAGGGACTGAAATTAGCATAGGAGTCCTCCGTTACTTTGTGACTAGATAATGTATTTAGAGCTGATGGAATCGCATCCTTAAATTTAGCTATGGCACTATCAGACAGACATCTTGTATAGAAATTTTTGCCCAATGGCGTGTAGTTCAGCAATACAAACTCAAAAGTTATCAAACAGTGGTCGGATGAAGAGGGATTCTGTGGGAACACCACTAAATGTTCAATTTCAATACCATACACCAAAACAAGGTCAAGGGTGTGGTTAAAACAGTGAGTCGGTTCATGAACACTCTGAGAGAAGCCAATGGAATCTAACAGAGAGATAAACGCAGTTCTGAAGCTGTCATTCTCAACATCCACATGAATATTAAAATCCCCTACAATAATAACTTTGTCCGTTTTAAGGACTAAAGTTGACAAAAACTCTGCAAATTCAGATAAGAATTCAGAATACGGGCCAGGTGCTCGGTACACTATAACAAAAAGAATTGGTTGCAGTGATTTCCAACTTGGGTGCGAAAGACTAAGAACAAGACTTTCAAATGAGTTATAGTTTAGTTTAGGTTTAGAGCTGATTAGTAGGCTAGAGTCGAAGATAGCTGCAACTCCACCTCCTCGGCCTGTGCCTCGAGGAATGTGAGTATTAATATGACTGGGAGGGGTGGATTCATTTAGGCTAACATATTCTCCATCACCCAGCCAGGTTTCAGTAATACCAAATAAATCAATATCATAATCTGATATTAGTTCATTTACTAGTACACCTTTAGAAGAGAGAGATCTGATGTTTAAGAGTCCACATTTAACTCTCCTATTAGTTTGCACTATTGCTCTTGTGGTTTTAATTTTTTTGAGGTTTTTATGCACAGCTCCTCTTCTGTTTACCTTTTTAAATAATTTCAATGGTCGGGGGGCAGACACCATAACTATAGGATTTTCACTAAGTAACTCCTGAAATGGAGGAGCAGAGAAGTGTGTTAGACTGCGACTCTGCGTAGGGTTTTGGGTGGGTAACTGCTGAAAAAGAAGGGCAGAGAAGTGTGTTAAACTGCGACTCTGCCTCCTGGTCTCAACTCTGGGTTGTCATGGATTTGGTCCACTAATAAACTTGGCCAGATTTCTAGAAATGAGAGCTGCTCCTTCCCAAGTGGGATGGATGCCGTCTCTCCGGATCAGACCAGGTCTTCCCCAGAAAGTCTGCCAATGATCAACAAAGCCCACATCGTTTGCTGGACACCACCTCGACAACCAGCGGCGGAATGACGACATGCGGCTATACATGTCATCACTGGTCAGATTTGGCAGGGGACCAGAGAAAACTACGGTGTCCGACATTGTTTTTGCATATGTACACACCGACTCAACATTAATCTTAGTGACCTCCGATTGGCGTAACCGGGAGTCATTACCGCCGACGTGAATAACAATCTTACTGTATTTACGTTTATCCTTAGCCAGCAGTTTCAAATAAGACTCAATGTCGCCCGCTCTGGCCCCAGGGATGCACTTAACTATGGCCGCTGGCTTCGCTAACTTCACGTTTCTCAAAATGGAGCTGCCAATGATCAGAGTTGGTTTCTCAGCGGGTGTGTCGCTGAGTGGGGAAAATCTGTTAGAAACGTGAACAGGTTGATGATGCCCTGTGGACTTTGAATGCTTACGACTATTCCTCCTTCGGACAGTCACCCAGCCCCCCCCCTTTCCTGGCTGCACAGGGGATGCCGGAGGACGGCTAACAGAGGCTAACTCAGGCCGTTCCGCACCGACTACCGGGGACTGGCTAGCTACAGTAGCTAAAGACTGATCTACCAAGGTGCGGAGCCGGACTTCTAAATCACTGAGCCTCGCCTCCATGTCTATAAATAAACTACACTTATTACATGTACCATTACCGCTAAAGGAGGCAGAGGAGTAACTAAACATCTGACACACCGAGCAGGAGAAAGTAGGAGAGAGAGAGAGGGAGAAGGAGAAGCCATTGCTAGCTGCTAAGCTAAAGTCGCTAACGGCTAAGCTAAATTACTGTAGCGTCAGCTACCAAAACTTTAGAACAACTATGAGATTGAACAGCTGTCACTAAAAGGTGGAAAGAACTGTGAGTGCTTAGGCAAAATTACTGTAAAGAATAAGTGTTTAGCGAACAGTTGGCCGCTGTAATCAAACAAATGTAACTGTTATTTAGCGAGAGCAGCACAACACGGTACCAACACACAAGCACCGGAAACGGAAATGAGTCGACACGCTTACCGCAATACCTCAGCAGTACATCAGCCTAAAAGGTTGGCCAGGTGCAGTAACGCCTCCACGCCATTAACCAGCGATTAGCATTTTTCCTAACATCCTATCAGAACTCTTCTTAAAGAAAGGGGCAGGAAACCTCAAACTGCATATGTAACCATGGCAACTGACCTTGCTCTGTGTTTAATTACCTCTCATCAAAGGGATACTCCTTCTCAACCAGGTGTAACAAAATCCAGGACACCAAGGACAGCCCTGAACTGCAGTCTCCAAAGACTAAAAGCATTACCTGTTTAATTAAATAATCTTTTAGCTACTTGATTACGTTTGCCTCTATTTGAGTAGTTATGTTACCATGTTGTTGCTATCTGTTGTTGATATTATTGCTGAAAAGAATCTAAATAAGTTACTTTTGCAGTGTTTTAATTTTCAGCAAGTTTAAGGACATTCCTTCATTTTATGTGTAACCAATGCTTGTTCACAATACTTTCTGACAACATAATTTAGAAATGATGATAAAGAAATGTCATACTATACGCTATTAATTGCCAGCTTGAATTTAAGGCTAAATAACAAAATATTCCAGCTCCTAGAGAAAATTGTTTTTGAATTAATCTAAGCTGTTGTCATGTAACCTGAGCTCCCCCAAGTGGACGAAATAAGTATTACATGCCATCATTCTGAAATGCTAACCTTTTAAGGTCTAATTACTGTTACCAAATGCTTAAACTTAGAATGGTACAACCGTTTGAGCATTGAGGTTTGATTGTGGGAAAATATTTGATTATAATACGCGCAAATAGATTTTCTTTTCCTTTTTATAGACATATTAAAAGTTTAGAAAGACAGTCCCTCGGGAAACCGGAAACGACCCGCTCTGCGGGCAACGAAGGACTGCCCTCTGGGGAACCACACCCCAGACAACAAAAGAGCGACACATGACGTCGTTCGCTCTCTTTCTCCCTTGCTCTCTGCCACCCTCCTCTGCCGGCTTGTTCCGGGATCTTCAACGGCGGTTCGACTAGCTTAACAAAGGCAGTTCCAGCAACTTTACTTGTTTTATTTTCTTTCTTTTGTTTTGTTAAAGTTATCAGTCCGTTAAGTTACACTAGTCTAATTCAAGAACGACCAAGTTCCCTTTTTAAGCTTTTTCATCGAGCTAACTTCACCGAGGTCAGACCCATCCACGTGGTCTCACCAGCAGCCACGAAGGACACCTGAAGAACAGCCGAATTGCCAGACGAAGGACGGCCAACCCTTGAGGGGTTTTCTTCATTCCAGACACAGAGAACCTTGGACAATTCCCTAGCAAAAAGCCAGGAATCGGGCAGCTAGCGTGGGACCCTTGCAACAGGCCAAGGCAGGCCGCCGACACAAGCAGTAAGACCAATTCTGACCATTCTGTGGTCGGGGATGTCCCATAGTGTCTAGAGTCTTTTTAACTCCTAAACTCATAGCTTACTTTCATTAGTTGCCGTATGAGTTAAATGCTTCCCACAATGAGAATCTGCCCTTCACATTGTTTAGCCGTTGTTTATTTCTCTGATGTATTTAACCACCTTTTTATATCACCTTAGTTAGTTAATAAATTCTCTGTAACCAAGGAATTGTGTGTATTGCCTACTTCGAAGTCCGTGCCAAGAGAATTTACCCTTTTAGATATGAGACTGACTGATTGATTTAAGATAATTGAGCGATTATTAACTAACTGATCACTGGTGAATAATTGTATAATTATTAAAAGCTACCTAGAGGTCCGGAGACTCTAGGTTAATAACAACTCTGGTGGTGCCCCTGCGAAACGAGAGCTTTTTTATGGATTAATATTTTCCGAATATTAAAATTCAAAATTGGGAATTAATTCTCATAAATTTTTTAAAATTCATACGTAGTTTAGACATGCTACAAGTGTGAGAGCAAGCATGCAGAGAGGGGGTGTGAGGTGTAAACAGTCAATCATGTGGAGCGCACTGCACAGCGTGCTGGATGTTAGCAGCCAACATGTTGCTTCCTCCTCTGCTGGGGTGGACCCCATCAGCCCTGAAGTAGGACAAACGGTTCCAGAACAAGAAAATTGTCAATAAAAGTAAAACAGTGGATTCTGCAGGCCGACTGGAGCCACACATTCAGTGTTCGTTGATGGAGAGGAGTCGCCCTCTCCATCAACGAACACTGAATCGAGGTGTGGAACGACTCTCGCGAATGAGAGTCGTTCAGTGTGGGGATGATGCCAGAAATGAAAACAGACTTTCCACAACTCCTTAAAAGACTAAGAAGTTTGAAATTTTTTTTTTGCCATTTCAGATGCACCACGAACAACATTATTTGTCCCAACATGCAGGACCACCCGGCGAATGGAAGCTGGGAGTGAGGATAAAATTTCCGGGAGTTTATCTAGAATGTCCAGGACTGTGGCTCCAGGAAAGCAATGTGTAGCTGCATGAGCACCCCTTGTTGTCAGGCCAGCCTTCCGATTGCCGTCAGCCACCAGTGGGGGGAAGGCAGCAGCATTGGTGAGTGAAGGGGGGGGGCTGCTTCACCTGGCGCAGAGGTCTGGTCCCGGACGAGGTACAGCAGCAGAGCCAGGGAATTCAGCCAGGTGTAGCAGGTCATCGTTACCCACCAGGGCCGCAAAGCGATTGGAGAGGCACAGGGGAGGGGGCGAGGCAGACCCGTCTGAGGCTTTCCCACGGCCTTGGGCCACCACCTCAGTCCAGGATGCCCCATTCGGTGTTGAGCTGGATGGCCGATGACAAGAGGAGGAAGCACTGTATCTTGGGAGTGTGTTTTGTGAGGCTAGCTGTCCGGACTGCTCGGCCAGGAAGAAGCTTGAGAGCCGTGGGAGATGTCTTTTAAAACTGTGCAGCATTGAGTTCTTATTTGTCGGTTCATCAGCAAGCCTTCGAACGTCGTCCTCAAGGTCAGCAATTCTCTTATATGCTTCCTCCAATAGAGCATTGTCCTCATATGGCTCACAGGCCATTATAGCTTAGCCTCAAGGCTAAAAACAATGTTAAAAATAAGCCGGGTTAGCTTCCATAGTTAGTGCTCGGTGGCATCTCAGCAGTAGGTATTTAAGAACTTCTTAATCTACTAAGTGGGGCGTTAGATCTTAACGTGTAGTTTAAACACATCATATAATTAAATTATAATAATATAATTTCATGTAAAACTCTTAATCTCACGCTATATTGTTGTAAACTGAGCTGCTGACATTACTGATCTGTTGAACACACTCTGCTCCGTGAATGTTCCCTCTATCTCCAGTCAGCAATACATGTCCTATGTGGTATAGTACCAAAGAAGAAAAGATGAGGTCTTCTTTTAGGGCTTGTGCACAGTAGTAACTATCCGTTATTACTGTTTCCCTCTTCATTTTGTGTTTCCCTAACTTGAGGAGTCCTTCCAATATTGCAGTTACTTCACCTGCCTGGGCACGCCCTGGAGCTCGGCCTTTCTGCCGGTGCTGTTCCTCTCCATTGTGCTTTAGAATGAAGCCCCAGTAGTCTGTGTTGTCTTGTCCTTTTTTCGATCCGTCGGTGTATGGGGTCCATTCATATGGCTTTTCTTCCACGTGTTCTTGCTTCTGATGCTTCTTACTGTGTGGTTGGGCTGGTCCTATCTCAAGATCTGGGTCCAGCAGGATATCTTCCCATCTGCCCCATCTTGTGTTTTTGGCCTTAGTGCTCTCAATGGTGCCCTTTCTTAGGTATCGGTGTACTTGACTCTGGGTTATAACTTGGCTCCCTAATACTTAATGGCATTGCTCCACCGATGATAGGGTATAGCTCCATAAGGTTACCATACCCCCTCCTTCATTTTTCACTTTCACCACAGTATCATTATCTTCGCAACTTACTTCCGGCACTAGCCTGGTGGTGAGGTTTCTAGGCTCCAGCCTGACCGCCTCCTATATGGCGTCTTTCAACCTTTTGAGATTTTCCTGGTCTTGGGCTGTCCAAATCCAGTCCTCTGTTTGCCCTCCTCTTCTTTCTCTTTTTTCTTCAGGCACGCATGAGGTTTGGCATACATCTGGTAGCTTGGAACATGATCCCTCACATAGCTACAAAGTCCCAGGATTTTCTGCAGGTCATTCTCCGATCTTGGTGGCCTAATTTGGTCCAGCGTCTGAGAGTCCCAAGTCTGTAGCAAGTAGTTCACTTGAAACTGTCCGTATTGGCATTTCTTCAAGTTGAGTTTTAGCCCTGCCTCTGTGATTCTTTCCACTACCTTTTGCAGTTTCTCTAGATGCTCTTCTTCCGTGTCATGTCATCGATGTAGATAGTGACTCCTAGGTCTCTTAGCTCGTCCATCACCGCTACCTGAATACGTTTTTTATTTTTTATTTTTATAACCCTGTGGAAGGCGCTGCCATATGTAGGCCTTACCCTTGTGCGTGAATGCTGTTTTACCATGCGATTGTTTGGCTAACCTTAAGGAAAAGAACCCGTTCGCCAGGTCAATGCTTTTTTGACCTGTAGTGTCTTCAGGGCCGCTTGGTCAGCGGTTCAATCCCCGGCTCCTCCAGGCTGCATGTTGAAGTGTCCTTGGGTAAGATACTGAACCCCAAATTGCTGGTGTTTACCCAGGAAGTAATTGTCCAGTGCATTCTCATAATTTGTGTCTGGGAGACTGTAAACAGTAGTAAGATCGTAATGAAAATATGGTTTTCTCCACATCTCAGTCTTTTTTTTACTGCAGATTTTTTTTGATCATCCTGTACTTGATGTCACTGATCCAGTTGTCAAGGTCATAAATAGGGCTGAGGATATTGTTATATGTTAAAGTCCCACAACTGAGTCTTGTGGGACCTCAAAGCAAATGTTATAATTGCCAGTTTCAAAGTTGTCAAGAGACACAGAAAATGTCCTGCCTGTTAGATAGGAAGAGAGCCCCTTTAAGACAAGGCCACATTGGCCAACTGAATTTTCTAGTTTACTAATTAAAATGCTGTGGTTGACAGTGTCAACGGCTGCAGCCAGTTCTAGATGGAAGGTTTGATTGCAGCACTGTTGATCTTTTGATCATTGACTACTTCAAAGCTGTTTCAGTGCTGCGGTTATAGCCCTGAAGCCAGATTGATACACATTGTATAGATTGTGGAAGGACAGGTAACTATGCAGTTGTTTGTAGACAACCTTTTCAAATATTTCACTAGGAAGAGGGATATTGGCAATTTTTCTGTAGTTGCTTATCACAGATGGTTCTAAGGGGGTTCAAAGTCCCTACCAATAATAAAGACTGTGGTGATTTGCAGTTGAAAATGTGTCTAGGTTCAAATTGACTCTATTTTACATAAAAAAATCTTGCTCATTTCGCATTTGAAGACTATCTGCAGATGTTCAAAGACTCACTTTGAAACTCCATTTAGTCCATACCCAACGTTAATCACAATGCAACCAATTTTGGTTCGCCAATCAGCTAGTTGATGTTATTACTAACATTTTCAATATCTCACTGTTTCAGGAGAGGCTTCAAGACAGCCACCATCGTTCCTGTACCTAAAAAGTCTGCAGTGTCTCGTCTGAACGACTCACCACCATTCTGATGAAGTGCTTTGAGAAACTCACATAAAGCACATAAAAAACAACATCCCAGCCAGCCTGGACCCTCACAAGTTTCATTTCAGAACCAACAGATCCACAGAGGATGCCATCTCCACTGCCCTCCACTCAGCCCTCACACACCTTGAGAAAAACAACACCTATATCAGAATGCTGTTTGTGGATTTCAGCTCAGCATTTAAATCTCCCCATGAAAGTGATCAGCAAACTCAGCACTGGGTTTAAATACAACACTCTGCCATTGGATATTGGACTTCCTCACAAACAGACCCCAGTCAGTTTGGACTGGCGGACACACATCCTCCGCTCTAGTGCTTAACATCCGAGCCCCCCAGGGCTGTGTGCTCAGCCCCCTCCTGTTCACGCTGTACACCCACGACTGCATCCCCCAACATGGAGAGAACTCTGTTGTGAAGTTTGCGGAAGACACCACTATCATTGGCTGGATTTCAAACAAGGATTAGACTTCATATTGGGAGGAAACTCATAATCTTGTACAGTGGTGCTCAGAACAACCTACTGCTCAATGTCAGCAAAACCAAGGAGCTGATCATTGATTTTAGGAAGAAGGAGATAAAGACACACACTCCTGTCTACATCAGTGGTGCTGAAGTGGAGCAGGTGAACAATTTGAGGTTCCTGGGAATCAGCATCACAGAGAACCTGACATGTCATATCCATGCTGGTGAAGAAAGCTCAGAAACAACTGTATTCCTTGAGGAAGCTTAGGAAGGCCAAATTCCCTCGCCAAGTTCTTGTCAGCTTTTACAGAGGAGCAATAGAAAGCATCCTGACTGGAAACATCACAAACTGACATGGGATGTGAACGTCCCAGGACCAGAGGCCTCTGCAGCGGGTGATTAAAACTGCTCAGAAGATCATTGGTACCCATCTCCCGAGCATCAGTGATATCGGTGAGGTGAGGTGCCTATGCAAAGCCCAAAAGATACTAAAGGACAGTATCCACCCAGCCACAGCCTGTTCACCCTGCTGCCTTCTGGGAAGAGATATAGAAGTTTCTGCTATATTGTATATTGTCTGCTATGTAGCAGAAGGGAGTTACAAAACTCAATTTCACTCTATAACTTGTTATATTGTGACAATAACCCAACCTACCTACAGTACCTAACTAAGGGGATGCAGCATGCTTCTAAAATCGCACTCTGTGAGATCGTGAGAACAGGCGCACCATGAGGTCCTGCAGCGCGTCTGAAGAGCTCCCACATAGTCACAAAGGAGACCTGCTGGATCTCAGAGACCAGGACCACTACAAGAGCAGAATGGAGGAGGACAACCAGAACCCGGAGCACCGGAGCAACAACAAAACAGCAGGCTAATGCTCTGATAGCACCAATGTTAACCCCGTATCTCTACAGAACCCACATTTAATGTAATGGTCTAAACCAAGGAGCTCCCTTGTAGCATGTAGCCTGCTGCCTGGATGTTAGCCTACTAGTTAAGACTGAACAAAGATGAAGTTAACTTCCTGTGCTGAAGTTAAGAAATGTATGCTGAGCAACCAATCCTCCGTGTTCTGCTCCTCTTACTGTTTTGAAAACATTTTAGATAAAGCCTAAATGTCTGTCTGAACCCCAACTTTATTTTATTTGTGACAGTAATAAAAAGGGGACTAGGGGGCCTCATTTAAAAACGGTATGTACGATACTTTCCATGCTAATGCTGTGTTCACATACAACATGAATTTAATCTTTACAACCTTTCCTTGCGAGGGTTTTATTGCTGGAAAACTGCTACACGATAACCGAATAAACACAATCCGCGAATACTACAGCTGTAGTTAACATTTTGCTGTGATTTAATTGCAATAAACGGATCAAACCTATGCCAAAATAATTACAATATCATGCCGATTTGTTAAACATATGAAATCTTTGTCAGGTCTGTCAGCAGGACAGCAACTTTTTAAATGTTTGTTTTCTGAATGGAGTTCGGATTAATCAGGCCTATGCTATGCTAACTTGTTCAAAGTAGTAAGTACAACAATAGCTGGAATAAAGTTATAGACACATATTTTCTTTACTCACCAGATAGTTCAACGTCCTCGCTTTCTCTTCTCCAAGTAATGTCCAGTTTTGTCCTGTTTTTATATAAATATGAAGTAGTAGTCCAACAGAACTCTGGATGCCAACCGACACGAACAACAGTGGAACTGGATGTGCACAGAAGCTTCCTACTGAGAAGCTTGAATGAAGATAAATCAACGTTGTAATCCCAGAAACTAAAGTAAAAAGCCAATTTAATAAAAGCAATTAACTCCGAGCTCCTCCCACAGGTAAACGATGTAGTTGTCAGAGCATAATCCAGACCGACTACAGGTGTTTATTTGTCCAAAAGCTGCAGCACTCTTTCTCCTACACTTCCCCGTTCTTTAGCAGCTCTCCCTCGGCCAGCAGCATGTCCCTCCCACGCTCTGCCTGGTCCTCTCCAAATAACGCTCTGAAGTGGTCGGTGATGTTCGGACAATCTCACCGCTGATAAGCTTTTGCAACATAGCGTCAAGCGAATTTCTTGCTCAAGTTGAAAAATCTGAACTTGAGCGAACAAGCGAATGCCGCAACAAATGCCTCTTTTGCGCCACCCAAGCAGAAGACTCACTGAGCCTTGGGTGGCGCTGGTTAAATAACTTGCAGATGGAGGTCACGCCCAAGCACACCTGTATGCCATCAGCCCATCCCCATGCAATTAACCCATGTGAAAAACCACACACACCAATGCACACTCACTCTAGGTGCTCACCCATCATACTACCACTGCACTCAATACATACAGATACAGGTCTACCCCGTTACACCGTCCTTGGGAGACGGCTCAATTAAAGGTAATAAAAACACGTTAAAAAGAGTGTAGGAGAGGTACTTATCTGGAGGGAGGGTGGGACGTGACCCATTCATCCAACGCTTCCTCTCTCACACACGGAGGCCTCAGTCACCACCTTGACTCTGGATTCTCGGTCGGATGCCCTCCATTGGCGTCCCTCTGGTGCAGGCTGCTCTGGTGTTTTCCTTCTCCTTTCTCTTCCTTCTCAGGGCTCTCTCTTCCTTCGTATACAAACATCTGCTAGCTTCCTTAACCGTGAGTCGATGCCCAAACCCTCGTGCGTCTGCTGTCCTGTGTTTCTGCCCAAAAGGCTCACCTGACAGCGCCGCTCTGCGTCTCGCGACAACAACCTCCTCCCTGTGCCGACCATCAGCGTGATGCTCCCTCTTTTTAACAGGCCTAGGGAGGAAACAATTAACCCCCAAACCTGTACCCAATCACCCTAAGTGTGGTCTGAGCGGAAAACTAAGGGGTGTAACCCCCAGCCTTACACACACACACACACACACTTGTCACCCCGGTGACAATAACGTGCGGTCCTCCATGCAACTCTGACTGTTGCGTGTGGTGTCCAATATATGTGCATTTGACTCATAACAGTTTAAAATAGCACTATAGCAGCAGGACAGAGGGTCAGTGACCTCCTAAGGGGAGAGCAGTGATTGGTGGTTATGTAGGGACTGAACCCTTCTATAGAATTTGACCTCTAACTTCTTGTTTTCTTACCTCTGAATAGTACTGTACCCTTCTATGGGTTGGAGCTTTATTTTGCAGACTCAAACCCTTCTATGGTACCTAACAGATACCTAAACATATCCTATATAACCTTTGTTTGATGTACAGAAAGACAAATTGGCCATCGGGCTGGGTCACTCTCCAAGCTGCTGCAGAGCTTGTAATTGATGCTGAACTCCTTCATGTAATAAACTTTTATGATCAAGAACAGTGTCAAGCGGGTTTCCTCTCAACACATCATCGCAGCATTATTGTTCGGACACCACAGAAAATGGCACCCCAGATGGGACCGTGTTGTGCCTGAATTCATCGTTTCATCACAGGGCTCCGTCGAGCTGACTCCCGCTCCAGAAGCTAGTGTATATGGTGAGTTTTCTCATAAACTGTGGGCGCTGGTCAGTTCATGTGTCTGTGTGTGCGTTAAAGGGTACACCGGTTGATCCCTAATAAGGATAAGGAAAAAGGTAATATAAGGATTAGGCCGCCGCAGATCTGGACAAAAGCCCTTGAAGGCGATCTTAGATGGGCTGCAAATCCTGGAAAGGCACTAGGTGAATTTTCGGGTCTGTTCAAAGGAACTGGGAGCTTGTAGAAGAAAAATTTAATTGTAAGTTACCTCTCGATACATGTGTTGACGAACTATGCCCGAAGTGGCCTCTCATTAAATATCTACAAACTCGAGGTAGCACAAATTTAGGGAGGAAAATAAGCATGCTCTATAAATAGTGTTGACTGGATAGCTACCATGTGTGTGTGAGAAATAGGAGAAGCCTAGTGTGTGTGTGTGGAGAGCAGCCCCGGCTGTGTCTCGGCTGTGTATGAGAGACTATGCAGAGGATGATAAGGCGAGGATTAAAGAAAAAAATATATATGAATAATAGAATAAATAGATAAAGAAGGGAGAAAACTTATTTAAATATAAATTTCCTGCATTCTGGTAAAAGGTTCTGCACTAGTTTATTTCAATTCAATTCAATTCAATTTTATTTATATAGCGCCAAATCACAACAACAGTTATCTCACAGCGCTTTTCATAAAAGAGCAGGTCTAGACCGTACTCTGTGATGATATTTACAGAAGCCCAACAGTTCCCACCAAGAGCAAGCACTAGGCGATGGTGGAAGTGTTTTATTTATGTAAGAGGAAACACAACATTCAGGTAGCATGTGACATTTCAAATATATACATATAACAGTATATAAGTCAGTGCAGCTCTCAGTCATTCTGTGCTGCTTTTGGATCTGTTTCTCCTGTGGATCAACTTTCCTCATGTCTCATGTAATGTCATCCCTGTTGAGGCAACACATATTGTAAGTAGGCATGATTTAAGAGAAGGGAAACTTGGTCAAGGGGAAACTGTGTTATGAAATTTGTTAAAGTTATTGATTGATGCTGCTGCAGTGTTTGGGTAATTTCATAATCAGCAGTTTATTTTTCTTAACCTAAGTTACTTTTTTGGGACGTGCACATTTGTTTCTTCTAAATGACACCGATGTTCCTTAGCTTGAATGTGAACGTAGGTATGTCAAAAAGATAGGGAAAATAGATTGTGATTACTCCGAGAGTTAACACTCTTATTTTATGGTTGAAATAACCTTGTGAGTACATAAAAGGACTAAATTGTTGTTTGCTTTTTTTGTTTTTGTTCTCCTGTGGTCTGAGAGACAAGAAGGAGAGAGAGAGAGAGAGAGAGGCGGTGCCGGCCAGCGCGTCAGGCAACAGCAAGTGCAGCCCCGGATCCAGTCTGGACAGTACTGTTCAATCCACAAACACTTTACAAACACCTGTGCATATGTGTCTATACTCATTATAATTATTACTGCTGATACACATTTAGTTTGTTTCCTTTCAGGATATTATAGACACAATTTTAAGAAAGGAGAATCTATTTTTGTATGCCTGACATATTTCATGTTATGACTATCTAAGGGGAGACTTGGCAACGGACTGATCAGATGTATTTGAATATTACATATTGGAGTTTTTGTGCATGGGTCGTTTGAATTAAAGTCGCGTTGGAATTCCGGTATTGAGATTATTTTGGGATAAAACTAAGGTGAGTGGGTGCTTATTAGGCAGTAGTTGCCACTGTGTGATTGCTAGATAACAAGTTTTTTGTGATTGCTCTGGAGTTGACAAATTCCCTTTATTTTTCATTAGCGGATGTGGTAAGATTGCCACCTATAAACAATTTGGTAGAATAAAAGAAAAATAAACAAAGAAGTAATAATAAAATAATTTACAATAAAGAAATATAAAAGAGTTGTCACTATGCGGAAAAAAAGGACATTAAAACGTTGAAAGTAATTACTCCGGTTGATGTAGTACAAAAAAATAATCCTCTAGTTAATGGTATTGTAAAGTTATCTGAAAAATGGCATAAACGTTGGCCTGACATTGAACAACCATGGCCTGTGGAATGGACTCTTAACCCAGATGTACTAAAATAATTCAAGTACGTGTGTCCACATATAAGGCGGATCAAAATAAGGGAAAAAAAGGGGAACGACGTAAAGAAAACAGACGAAGAGAGCTGGGTGTTCTTAAGTTGTTTCAACATGAGGATCAAAAACTGACAAAAGATACACAAGATAAAAGGGACAGAGGTGGAAAGTTGAACTTCAACCAGGAGCTAGACCTCCTTGGAAGTATCAGTATCCATTAAAGGATGAAGCAATTCAAGGGATCAAACCACAAATTGAAGGACTTTTGAAAGCAGGTGTTTTGAAGATAATAACAAATCCTCAGAGTAACACGTCTTTGTTGCCTGTGAAGAAACCCGATGAGACTTATCGTATGGTTCATGATTTGAGAGCAGTAAATGAAGTGGTAACTGATTTTCCAGCAGAAGTTCCAGATCCACATACTTTGTTAGCCCAAATTCCTCCTGATGCAACACATTTCACGGTGTTAGATTTGTGTGGTGCATTTTTTAGTGTTCCCCTTAGTATAGAGAGTCAGGGTTTATTTGGATTCACATATAAAGGACAGTTCTATGAGTATGAGAGATGGCCACAAGGGTTTAAACATAATCCTCATATTTTTAACAAAGTCTTAAGAGATGATTTCGTAGGGATAGATCAGATATTGCATTCAGAGAGATGTTGACGTTTCTCGGTATTGCTGGTGATTCTTCAGCATGGGTTGAGGATTATTCTAGTTTAATGGGACCTTTGAGAGCTATGGTTAAGGATACTGGGAACGCTCAACTTCATAGCAGTCTTTCTTGGACACAGGAAGGCCTTGTGGCATTTGAAACAATCAAACAGAGGTTACAGGAGGCACCACCGCTCACACTACCAGACTACTCTCAGAATTTCTTGTTATATGTGTCTACTTCCACTGGAGGTAAATATGCATGTGCAGTCCTTTGTCAGCCGACGGGTACAGGGTCGAATCCTCAACCTATTTCCTATTATTCTACTGCCTATTCAGAAGTAGAACTAGGGCTACCACTGTGCTACAGAGCAATGGTGGGAGTTTATTTAATGTATGACAAAGCATCATCTGTTACAAGGGGTTACCCAGTAACAATTCTTACCCATCATAGTCTCATGAAGCTGCTGAACTATGCAAAATACACATTGACTATGCCAAGGCTTATAGACTATCATAGGCTCTTAGAGCAGGAAGATGTCACCCTGGTAAGGTGTGATACGGTAATTCCAGCCGAGAATTTGCCAACTTCAGAGGATGGTGAGCCACATGATGGTGTTCAAGAGGCAGAAAAATACTCAAGGCTTAGATCAGACTTGCAAGCCCTTCCACTACGTGAGGCATACCTGGAGTATTGGACTGATGGGTCTTGTTATCGTGTGGGAGATAAATTGTGTGCTGGCTATGCAGTAATAAAAGCTCAAGGAACTGGATTTGTTGTTGAAAAAGCTGAAGTAATACCACAGCCTGCGTCTGCACAGCTTGCAGAACTTGTGGGGCTAACAGAAGAGTGTTTGTTAGCAGACGGACAGCGAGTGACAATATATACTGATTCTGCATATGCACATAATGTATGTCATTTGCTTGGAGCAGTGTGGAAAGGTCGGGGGTTTAAGAAAACGGATGGTTCTCCGATACAACATCATGCACAAATAATAAAAATGTTTTATGCTATGATGAGGCCTAAAGAGATAGCGATAGCAGCTCATAAAACAGATGTGTCAAGAGTAACACAAGGGAACAAAGCTGCTGATGAGCTGCAAAAGCTGTCACAGGAGCTGGCAAATTGGGCAAGGTTTTTTCGGGTCACTCATGGGGTGGACTTTGGAAGACAAAATTACACTTAAGGAAGTGATTTTGATGCAGGAAGCTGCTTCTATGATTGATAAACAGTTATGGCTAGACCGAGGTGCTGTTAAGGATTCTACGGGTCTTTGGAGAAATCACGAGGGACTGATAGTAGCACCTCTGGACCTGTTAGGTCTGATGATTCAGGAAGCACATGGGTTAGCTCATGTTGCCAGGGGGGAGGTTAGGAGAAAAATCACAAAAGAGTATGGTTTTTGGGCACCAAAAAAAAAGTTTTTTGGGAAAACTAGGATTGAAGTACCTCTAGGAAAGTCAACAACAGTAACATCAACACTTCAGCCTGATGCAAGAGCAGTAAGAAGCAGTTCTACTCTTGTATCGTCAACAGTCTCTAAAAGTATAAATTTAACACACTTGACTACAGTGGCGCCTCAGATGATTTCGCCAACGCCAACTTCATTGTCTACTGTGGTTAAGGTTAAGTTTGGAGGTTCGGCATATCTTCCTTGTAAATGCGAGAGATGGAATACGGGTGGTAATATGCCTCCCAAGTGGATAAATAGTCGCGGTAAAGATGTGTTGTTATCAGGACCGGGGGGTGTACCCCTAGTCAAAGAAAGTATTCTCTGTTTAATGATATGAGGCAGTGGAAAATTGTGATTGTTCACTTGTTTTGCGTAATGCTACCTGGGAAGACCTAGGGGAATATAGTTGTACTTATTTAGAGCCAAAGTTTAAACTTGTTCCATTTCAAGATCATTGGATACGAGGTTATGTGACCCGTGATGATGAAAGAGTTAGAGCCTGTTGAAGTGTCAACAGTCACCAAAGGAGTTCAGGAACAATATACTACAGTAGTCACTCTAAGAGTGAATAATACACAGAGGACATTTGTCCTTTAGCCCTTGGAAATAACTAAAAGAATTAATACATCAACTAATGCAATTGTTTTAGCAGAAACCTTGGGAGAAATGAATGGTACAACGGCGATAACAACCATTGTAAATATGACACAGACACCGACTACAACTTTTCGGGAAGTAAAGGATTTGGTAGACGTAACTCAGAAGCCTGCGTTACAGATGGAGACTGGGGAGCAAAGAATGCAAGAGAATGATGAAGATTCATCTGAAACCGTTCAGAATATTATCCCACATGTACAAAATGTGTTCTTTACTTTTGATAAAACACCAGAAGATATGACTGATCAATATCACTCGTTACGGAAGAGGGAAGCTACATGGAAGGCATATGGGTTTGATTCTTCTGTTTTGAAAATTAAAGATGGCTGGGGCAGGTAGGAATTTATGGTTCCAGCAGTTAACTCATTCTGTAAGAGCAGTTAAGAAACTGGATGTTCCATGTCTGTTGAAAGTCCCGGCACCAGGCACATGGGATTCAGTTTCAGAGACGGTGGCCCAACCTCTATCCGTTATGTGTCAATCTTATGCTTTATCATGGCTGTTGTATCAGCAACAATCGTCAACAGATATAGTGATGTCTTGGTCGTCACAGTTGTTTAGACCTAGACTTAATTGTTCTTGGATAAATGAATTACCCTATGTGAATTTGTTAGATCAGAAGGAAAATAAGTTAACAGCAAGTCCTGAAGCAATGGTCTAAGACCCGTGAGGGCTAGTAGCTGTTTTTGCTCAAATAAGACGTACGATGAGCCAGGGATGCTTATGGGAATATCAGAGTGTGATGATTATATGATGTCTTCGGATAAGCATGACCGTAAGGTTTGTGAAAACACATATGAAGTAACTTTTGCTGTGCCATCTAGTAAGAAGGGAAGGACTTTCATGGTAAGAGATCAGCTTTTGCCTGGCAATGTGACTATAGGGAATTTTCAAGATATTTGGTGGATTTGTGGTGACAAGGCCTATATATTCTTACCTTATGGATGGATAGGATGTTGTTACATGGCGACGCTAAAACTTCCATATGAGGTGTTTACAATCCAAAAAGGGGAAACACCTGCTATAGCTCATTCTGATCCTGGTTCTGGAAATAGGGCGAAAAGGAGCATGGCACAATTTCATAATCTTGAATCCTACCATTGGAGGATAAGTCTAGGCGAGAAGTGGGGACTTGGACTTTTTCCATGGTATGGTGTAACATTTTTGGCAGATCACATTGATAATATTACTTATACTTTGCAGGGTTTTGCAAATGAAACTATACGCAGGTTTAATCTTCTGTCAAATACTCAAAGAAGTCACAGACTGACATTGTTGAAACATGACATGGCTCTCGACTATATTTTAGCCAAACAAGGTGGTTTGTGTGTGGCTATGAACTTGACAGGGGACGGTTGTTATACTTTGATCCCCGATAGTTCTGATAATATCACTACACTGTTATAAATTACCAGCATTTCACAATAATTAAAAGTATTATTTTACAGTAACTTGTTGTAAATAAGTTTCCCTGTAATATCCCAATGAATACCTGTAAAAACTACAGTATCCTTGGATTTTACAGCATTTAACTCTTATTTTACAGTAAAATCTTGCAATCTAAAACCTGCTGTTATATCACAACAAGGTCTGTAATATCACAGCAACAAAGTGAAAAAAATTAAGGATTTCACAGCATTAAACAGTATTATTACAGTGAAATATTGTATTGAAATATGCCCTTGGAAGTCACATGACATAACCGAACTGTTTTGAACTGAAGGCTCCGTCGTGTCCCTCTTCTATTCCGGGCTGAATGGAGAAGGTGAGCAGCATGCATGTTTGCAGCACTTACACCCATGTTATTTTAATATGATAATAATATTTACTTTCAAATAAACGTTTATCGCATGACACAGTTCACATTTTGTTAGCAAGTGCCCGGAATTGTTGAAAGTTCTCTCACAGCATTTGCTAATAGTAGTAATGTTAGTAATGAGGAGAGTTTTGCTACAATTTTTCATGTCACTATCCCCGTTTAGACAAATCTGGTGTTTGTAAAGTTTTTAAACCAATGATGGGACAAACATTACTATTTATGTGTGCACATTTCTGTAATTAGTCAAGGTTATCATAGATTAGCAGGGCTAACTGTTAGCTGTTTAACTTTAATAACTTAGTGATTTAAACGGTGATTCAGCGTCAAAAAAAGATAGTGATTCAAACTTAGTGATTCAAACAACACAAAATCAGTCTCCAGAACTTTCTCATTCACGGTTCCATGCTGGTGATGATCTTTCCACCCTCATCCGGAATGCAGAATTCCTGACAGCTTTCAAAAGACAACTAAAGACTGAGTACTTCACATTAAAAAAAAATATATCAGAGTGTGATGATTATATGATGTCTTCGGATAAGCATGACCGTAAGGTTTGTGAAAACGCATATGAAGTAACTTTTGCTGTGCCATCTAGTAAGAAGGGAAGGACTTTCATGGTAAGAGATCAGCAATGCCTGAACTTTGTATTTTGAGCACATCTTGCATTGTTCTTGCCTCTTCGCGATGACTAGCTTACTTTAGTCCTCAATTGTAAGTTGCTTTGGATAAAAGCGTCTGGTAAATGACTAAATGTAAATGTAAACGGTCCATGAAAAAATATTTTTCCAGCGGATATCCTAGTTACAACATGACTGAGCTAACTGGAGTAAGTTAGTCTCATGTCATGTTCGACAACGGGAGGGTTTTAACACTAGAGTTCCCACTTGTCCTGATATGAATGAATAATAATTGTAAAAGTTGTAAATGCACTTTACATTGAGTGAGCAATCTCAAAGTGCTACAGAAAAAAAACACTATAGATATACCACTATCATTTTTGACATACGGCTAAAATTAAATGAAAATCAATGATCATAATCTGCATTCAAACTGAAATTCTTATTGTTGGGTGCCTTTGTGTAATTTCTCCTTTTTCTTGTCTTTTCTTTCCAGGTCATCAGAGGGCGAGGCTAACCATCCTGTTCAGTGTCAGGCAGGCTAACCATCCTGTTCAGTGTCAGGCTAAGAGTGAGGAGAAATAGATTAGGTAGGTGACTAGTTAACATGCATCCACAATGTTCAACTGTAAATTCGTTGGCTGTGAGCATGTGTCTGAGAATTTTGTGTAACTATGTTCAGCACACAAAACTTCATAGCAATGCCCCCAATTATCACTACCAGTGTGGGGTGCCTGACTGCTCACGGAGGTACAGAAAACACACGGGACTACAAATTCATATGTATAGGCAGCATAGGTCCTATACTGCCTGGCACATCAGCTCTACCACCTGACACATCAGCTCTACCACCTGACACACCCTTGAAATGTCTGCTTGATGCTTGTGCATTTAAGTGTGACACTTTGGCTTCTCTTATTAAACATTTGAAGACGCACATAAGGGGAGGAATGGTAACTAGATGTCCATTTAGAGGTTGTGATTGCACGTTCACACACGTGATGACTTTTGCTTCACATATTTCCAGAAAACATAGGTGTGCAGAGGATTCAGTTTTAGATGACCTTGTTTTAGACAAGTCTATTGCTACACAGCCGTTGCCAGGACCCAGTCAGTCATATTCGGAGGCTGCCGAGGAACATAATGAACTACAAATGCCATTAGCTGTCGACGAAAACCTATTTTTAAAGAACCTTACACATCTGAAATTGTAATCTAAACTACTCTTACCAGCAAGCACCATTCAAACCATTATTGATGGCTTTCAAAGTGCTCATGAACTTGTCCAATTGGCCTGTCCAATTCCCTAAACATTCTGAGTGAGAAACTAAAAGAACTCGGAATCCCTCAGGCCACTATAAGCAGCATCAATGAGGAAATGAACAGAAATGATCTACTCACACTCTATAACAGGGGAATGCTCAGTACAGATGCAAAGAGGAAGGCGGCTTTTAAAGAGTGTTTCAACTATGTTAATCCCGTTCCTTTGCTTTTGGGCAATGATGAAAATGACAAAGAATGTTTTGCTCAGTATGTTACTATACATGAGACATTGGTGACACTTTTCAAAAATGAGTCTCTATGCGAACAGTATACCATGACATGTTTGCAGCCATCTACTGATGCTGTCTATCAGGATGTCAAGGATGGAGAAGGCTTTCAAAGTAATCCAATGTTGAAAGCTGACCCTTCTTCACTTGGTTTGATACTGTACCAAGATGCCTTTGAGGTTGTCAACCCCCTGGGCTCAGGGAGAAAAAAGCACAAGGTTTTAGCGGTTTACCTAACTCTGACTGACATCTTGCCTCACAATAGATCTTCTATTGATCAGATGCAACTTGTTCTCTTATGTAGGGAACAGGACTTTAAGTATTTTGGGGTAAATAAAGTTTTTGCTCCCCTGATTGAGGATCTCAAAATTCTGGAGCAGAGAGGTGTAGTCACATGTGATGGCATTGTACTAAAGGACTCTTTGGTTGCCATTGCAGAAGACAACCTGGGATCCCATTGTATTGGGGGATTCTTGGAGAACTTCAGTCGGTCTACTTATTTTTGTCATTACTGTGAGGTGTATAGAGATGATTTCCTGACTAATCCTATATTGTGTGGTACCAAAAGAACAGCCCAATCATACGCAAGTAATTTGCAAGAGCAGGAAACTACTGCCACTGACTCTGTATGCGGCATCAAGTTTGACTCTCCTTTCAATCAGCTTTCACATTTCCATGTTTGCCAGCCTGGCCTACCACCATGTCTAGGCCATGACTTATTTGAGGGAGGACAAGGCTTTTCCCCAATGCCCCCCTCATACCAAAGCACCATTATCTGTGCCACTATCCATCTCTCATCATTCACTTTAGCCCACTTATTCGCCTATGGACACTCCGATTTGAGAGCAAACATACATTTTTTAAACAGTGTGCCAGAAAATTGCACAATTTTAAGAATTTGTGCAAAACTCTAGCAGAGAGGCACCAACTTCTACAAGCGTACTTGAGTGCAGGAAACTTGTTCCCTCCACTTGTACAAGCAGAAAAGGGGACTGATTTTCATGTTGACGATTACAATGACAGGATCAGGGCATCTGTAGCCAGTTGTCCATTCCAGTTACAGTCGGCAGTGGCTTGTAACTATGTTACAGTCAAAGGCACAGATTACAGAAGGGGGATGTACATTTTACTAGAGAACAGTGATGAAGGGCTTCTTATGGGGAAGATTATGCTAGTTATTGTTGTTCATAATTCGGTCTATTTTGTCTCAGAGAAACATACTTTTGTAAAGTTATGTGACACAAGTGTGTACTGTGACCTAGGAGTGGCCCAAGACAATTATGTGTGCATTAAGCAGGAAGATCTACTGGACTACTATCCTCTTTCAGCATACAATGTGTATGATCAGTCCCGTATTGCTCTCCACCATTCTTTTCCAGAGGCAGTATGAGCAGGGAGGAAAGTGAGGATACAGGATACGTGAGGAGAGATGTGAGTAGTAGAGCATGCTATGTAGTCATAGCAAACAAAGGTTTTTTTTTCTGTTTGGTAGCCTTGAATAAAGTTGATTTTGTCTTTAATTTGCTTTGTTGATTGAACAGACTATAGTAGGAAATATGCATACAGTGTAGTAATGGCAAAAAAGAGAAATTACAGTCTTTCATGATTCACTACTTAATGAGACTAGGTCAAGGAAGCAGTGTGGTCATACTTGCCTGGTCTCCCTGATGACCTTCTTACCACCATGCTGGATGAGCTTGGGGTCGAGTCTATTAAAGATCTGACCTTGGTGGAGGAGAGGGATCTGGTGAAATACCTCAAACCTATCCAAAGTCGGAAGTTAATGAAGGGCATCAAGGATGGTAAATTCATCTGTTCACCCATTATACTTTTCACTCTTTCATGTCACTGAACTAGGGCCTTAGAACATTGGCACAACTGGGAAACAATATACTTTGTATGTAGTCCCAAGCTCACACATTGGTTACCTGTCAAATACTATTGGATGAAGTGATTAATCTTAGGTGTGCAGCACAGCTTATAGACCTTATTCATGTGTGTGGCATTTGTTCAGTGTGACGTAATGCGTTGGGGAAATGTATAATAGGCATAAAAAATAATAATTGGTACCTCAAACTCATCAAAACTGGGCTGTTTTTCACTGCTGTTGTTTTCACATCTGGAAATACATAGAAGTGAATGCAGCTGATGCTTATTACTTTCATGCATTTCCAAACTTAATAACAATAGCAGTGAAAAACAATCAGACCCTGCTATGATGAGTTTGTAATTCCAATAGTTTATTGGCCTGTTATTTTAACTATTGTTTTTTAAGTGGCATAATCAGAGCAATCTTTTAACATGAGTCAATGGACACTTCTGCGTTCTCCCAACCCATTATGTCACATTCGAACAAATGGCACTCGCGTGAATAAATTCGAATTGCTTCATCCAATAGTGCTGACAGGAAACCAATGTGTGAGCTTCCTCCAGGAAGTACTGGAGCAGGACTACAGTTAAGCACACAGTCTATTGACCCATAGCCCTACATCTTGCCCTATCTTAATTAATAAATTGTTTTTGTGCCTTCTAGGACTTGTTACTCTTAATATGGAGTTGGTCTCTGCTCCTGATCCAAGTGCTCCAAGTTCCCCAACTCCATGTTCTCCAAACACAACATTCCAGCCTCCAAATCAGCCCTCCAAGTACTGCCCCAAGCACGTCAAGTGCTTCACAGCCTGGCGTACCATGGCATGTTGACTTTCGTCTCAACTGGGACCAGGTGTCATCAGCCATTCGGCCTTCGTGGTCATGCTCGTGGACCAAATGATGCAGCACGACCGCAACCCAACCAGAGCCATGTGCCACAGCGTTGTGAGAAACATTGTCAGGTAGGGATGGGACTATTATCAATATTATCTGTCAGTTAATCCCAAGCCCCACCCCCTTCAACTGTTCGTAACTTTCACTGATTCATTCCCTGCACCTATGATGTAACAAGGGTGCAAAAGTGAAGACTTTGTAAACATGGCTTGTTTAAACAGAGCTAGTATATTCAAGAAAACCATACTAATTCATATGTTTTTATGAAGGTCTTGTTCAGCCTGATGTTTTTTTTTTTGGTCTTGTTTGGTCTCTCTTTAAGTAATCCTTACATTAGCTGTACGCTTCTGTCGTAAGATGTCTATGAAGATTCTCAGTCATCCAGGTCATAGTTATCCAACGAAGGTTAAAATCAAGGGCAACTGGACTTGGTTGAAGATACTGGAAGACGTTTCGTCCCTCATCCAAAGGACTTCTTCAGTTCTGACTGACTGGCAGGGAAACTCAGCTAATGGATGGTTTGAAAGAGGTGTCGAGGAAGCCATCTACACCAGGGTTGAGAAGCCGTCATTGAACAGAGGAGGGGGTCTACGCCACCACTTATCCCCCACTTACAATGCTGTCCTTTCATCACTTCCCAGGAAACTCAACAAACGTAACCTCTTGGCCTCAGGTGAAGATACCAACGATGGTCGTTCAGTCTTGGCCACAGGTAGTCCTAACGACTGTAACGACTGTCGTCACAGCAACCAGGAACACTAACGAACCAGCGGTATCGATGACCCTGGCCAACGACCCCACTGAGGTTAAATAGCTGAGTTTCCCTGCCAGTCAGTCAGAACTGAAGAAGTCCTTTGGATGAGGGACGAAACGTCTTCCAGTATCTTCAACCAAGTCCAGTTGCCCTTGATTTTAACCTTTGTTGGGCTTCTGTCGTAAGTGCCACAATGGTGACATGTTTTCTAATTATCCCACCCACATTTTCAGGAGCCATCCAAAATCATTTGGCGACATTGGCAAGCACGGTGATACTGCTGGAGACGGATGTCACTCTCTTCTGCAACAAGTAAAAATGAGAGTGGAGTACAAAAATAGGAATAATACTCTTGCTCAATGCCGCAGAGAAAGAAGACCGAATGGCAGGAGAGGCCAGATTGGCAAGAGGTCCTGTTGACCTATACGGGTATGTGGCAATATGTAAAGTCTGTCAATATTTGTTCAAAAGCATTGTATATGACCATGAATAACCCTGAAACAGGACAAAACATAGTTTTCTCTTGACTACTTTATTGACACTTTGACATGGACCCTTTTCACAGCAAGCATGTTGCGATGTTAATAGTGTAGTAAACACAGGTGTAATTAACTGTGGACTAATTATGGACTCTCGTTCTGGCATAATAATCAAGGAACGTTGCAAACGTACTATGGGCGCAGTGATATTATGCAGCATGTGAAAATAGCCCCGTAGAATGCAACAGGGACTACTTTCAGGTGCTGCGTGATATCACTGCACCCATATCACTGATTTCGAAACGTCTATTGCGAAATGCGAATGTATTGAATGAAGTAGATGAAATTTTCTTTAAAAGCAGAACAAAATGCTCTCAGGCCCTTAATTGAAAAGGATGTGTTTGTCATACTTTCAACAGGTTTTGGTTTTAATTTACCAACTGGCCAATTGCGTGAAGATGCATTTCAGTGGCGGCGCACGTTGATATGGCCTCTCCTAGTAGAAAATCAACCACTTTGCCTCAGGCAAACCTAACCTGAAGCACCTTGGCTAAAAATGGCTAAAAAAAAATATGGTTCTAGATCTAACAAGTTTGGATTATAAATCTATTAGGGTTTGATGTGGGGAAAAAGCACAGCAAAAAGCACACCTCGATAAATGCTGTCTGCAATACATACTGTAAGTCTATTTAAAACTGAAACTATCTTTGCTTATTAACAGGTGCTTCCTGGGCATCGATCCTGAAAGAGGCTCAAAGAACAAGAAGCGGACAACAATGAACCCTCATGTGAGCACCCTTTTGAGGAAACTTATTGACTTTGAGTGGGCATCATAGTTTTTTTTTTTGCAGCGGTAGTTGTCAGGCTCAGTTTTGAGTAGCCTTGTTCTTTTTGTGATTTTTCAAGACAACTTTGCACTACAAGATTTTTACACAATGCTGTTGCGTGTGGACTCATTATAATGTTTGAGACTGAGAGGAGCGCCTGACCCCTTTAAGACATTCCTTCATCGCTCTCTCCCTTGCTCTCTTGCTCTCCATGAGCACAATTTCTCTGCATTTTCTGCATTTTAAGATGGCTTTATTACATTCACACACATACACACATTACATACATTGAAAAATATTTATTTGTTAATAAATATGCCATTGGGCTAACATTGAATTTACCTCAGAGTTATTTGTTGGGGGGAGGGGGTTAATTGTACAATGATTGTAAATTCACAGTAAATGGAAGCTTCATCTGCATTACTTTTACAGTAAGTTACTGGACAATTTTAGCATGACTTCCACAGTATACATTGTAAATTCACAGTAAATTATTGTCAACTTGTACATTACTTTCATTGTACACACTGTAAAAGTACAGGGCCTTGTTGTAATGATGTACAGCAAAAGATTGTAATTCCCCAGTAATGTACTGTAATATCACAGTAATTCCTTTGTCATTGAAGCTGTGAAGTTACAGTATACAGTTGTGCTTTTACAACAATGCATTGTCATATCACCGATATAAAATTACAGTAAATTGCTCTGAGTATATTTCACAGTATATTGCTGTAATCCTTACTGTGAAAATGTATCCAATTATTTATTGTAAATTCACAACGAAAAATTTTGCAGTGTAGTGTTATAGATGTTAAAGAGTATAAGGGATGCGTTTGGTCAATCTGAGGGAGCTGGATGGTCAGCAAATGCTTGGTTACAAAATCAGTTAGGACCAGTGGGAGCAGTGGTGGTTCAGATTTTGGTAGCAGCCTTTGTAGTGCTATGTTTGATGTTTTGCTTCTGTACTGTGCTACTGACTTTTGCGAAAGCTATGATATTGAGATGGGTTGGAGTGGTGATGCCTGGGGAGAACACTCAGATGCCTTTGTTAACTATGGCTGATTTAGATGGATGTGATGAAGTGGAACTAGATGAAGTAATGATGGAAAGATATCCATTTTAATGTTACTTTTCCATATATTGAGGTTTTAATTTTCATGTGTTATTTTGCAACAAGATACTGGTTGGTGTTTTCTTTTCTTCCAGAGTACATGGGGATGTACAGATGGGGATTCAAATACTCAAACAAGGACATATGAATGAACTCTGGACAAGGATGGTGTGGAAATGTCTGGATTGCATCGACACTACACTGGAAGTCGACACTGCTGAGGAGCTGCAGTGGAATACCTTCCTATGTCTGCTTTGATATATATATGAATACATATTTGAATGAATAATATTTAATTAACTATCATATTCTTTTTGTGTTAACTGTGTAAAGACTTATACTTTCAGTTATGGGGTTAATATATGGGGACCTCAGGTTTTTTCTTTTTTTCTTGATGTTTAGGGATATAGGGTCTAGGCAGGGAAAGGTCCGTTGGAGGGTCCAATGGGTTGACTAGCCTGAATTCGGACATTGTTTTGATTTTATTTCATTTCCTGAGGTTTTCACATGTATTGGCTAAACCATATCTCTGCATAGACTGATAAAGATGTCTTTTATTAATTGAACTGGAGTACCATGCGTGGCCGCCTAAGGCAGAGGGGCCGTGAGAAAATTTTCCTGTATAGATTGTCTTGAAGGGCATTTTGGAATGAAGGCTGGCGGACAGGTTTTTTGTTCTCACACTCCATACAGTTGATATATTGTTAAAAATGAATGCAAGAAGCATGTGTTGGAGAAATTGTTCTCTTTTTGGTTTTTTCGAGACTTAAGTAGTCTCGCAGGGTGGAATATGTGGTGTCCAATATATGTGCATTTGACTCATAACAGTTTAAAATAGCACTATAGCAGCAGGACAGAGGGTCAGTGACCTCCTAAGGGGAGAGCAGTGATTGGTGGTTATGTAGGGACTGAACCCTTCTATAGAATTTGACCTCTAACCCCTTGTTTTGTTACCTCTGAATAGTACTGTACCCTTCTATGGGTTGGAGCTTTATTTTGCAGACTCAAAGCTTTCTGTGGTACCTAACAGATACCTAAACATATCCTATATAAGCTATGTTTGATGTACAGAAAGACAGAGTGGCCATCATCATCACATCATCGCAGCATTATTGTTCGGACACCACATGCGTAAGCACATAAACTGTAGAAAAGGGAAACAGTGACTCACATGGCAGAAGGAGTTAACGTTTGAACTGGATACTATTGTATAAAATAAATCGAAATATAACCTTTGATTAGGGCTGCATGATTTGGAGAAAAAGTCATATTGTGAGTATTGGGGACAATATTGCGATTGCGTTTAGATTATAATGAAATAAATGGTTCTATGAGTCTACTTACATGATTATCAAGGATAAGTTATCAGCCGATATTGGGCATATTTTCATTGAATCATATTGGGAAATAAAATTTTTGGCATAATAGTTTAACCCATAAGAATCAAATAATGCTCTGCAGCTCTAGACAGCTCTATTGCAATATGGCACCAGTCTTTCCTCCTGTCCTCCTCCTCTTACTCTCTGTGATCACTGCGGGTAACAATGTGGTGGAAGAATGTATAGTAGTCAGAAGAGGAAAGTCTTTAGTCTACTCTTTAATGTGGAGATGGTGTCTGTGATGTGAATTATTTTGGAGCATTATAGCCTAAATTGTTATCATTAATTACTAGAGCAATGGTGGTCTACATTGTCATCATTTAATGTGTTATTTTATAGTGTAAAGTTAGGATCTCAGTAGCACGAGTGTGTGTGTGTGTGTGTGTGTATTCTAATTGGTGTATGTTTTTGTTGATAATAAAAATGTTGGTAAAAGTTCAAGCTTTCTTATCTGGCCCAAGTCTTGAATTTTTACACGACATTACTTGTCGAGCCGTGCCAGGAGAGTTGAACAGGGGCAGGATGACCTTGACCAGGGACGGACAGACTATATCTCAGAGACACATGTGCGCACTTTTAAACAGAGTTTTAGGAAAGGGGGATCTAGTGGGATTATTTTATATTATAACTGTTAGAGATCACTGTCTGCTCTGGGTTTGTGCTCTGCTCTGGCGTAGCGGATACAATGACAGGCAACCTTTCAGGCTTGATTTTAAAGAGGCCGAAAGGAGAAGAAACTCTTGCTTTATAAAGCAATTTCAGCAGCAAATTGCTACTGCATGTTTAAATTTGATGATTGTGAGTATTAAATCATGATTGACCTTTGTCATGTATTCCACAGGAACAACCAAGCATCTGTAATGATAACCTGAGACACGTGTGTGATGCTGAACACCTGTGTTAATTTATGTTTTCTTTCTGTTTTTGTAGGTAGTATTAGTAAACTAGTTTGAAGTATGGAAGAATTTTAGTGCAGTTGAGTGTTATTTTTAAGATTTGCTATTTGAACGTCCAATAGCAATGTAATTCAATACACAGATATACAGGAGGTTAGAAGGGTTAGAATGGTTAAATTGCAAGCAAATATAATATCTAGGAAGAAAAATCATGTTGAAAAAGATTGATATTTTCCTCACAGATATAGACAATAGTTAAGTCTCCAAACTACAAACAGTAGGATAAAGCTCACTTATTGGTAATAGTAAGATACAGTTGCAAGCAAGGTAAATACTTCTTGACAGCCAGTCAAATACCAGAGGAGGCCACTCTCCTATGAGGCCTCGTGAGGCAGACGCAGCAGCAGGCAAGATCAAGCATGACCTGCACCACCACAGAGACAACTTTGACAATCACCAGCTATGAGTCCAAGTGAACCAGCAAAGGGAAGAACAAGACAGAAACTACAAACGACTGAGCGCCCTGAAATTGGTACCCAATCTGTTCTCCTAGAAACCTGAGTGCCAAAATAAGTTCCACAGTACCACGGACTAAACTTTCAAAATGGACATCATACATGTTTATCGGACATTTTGCACCATTCTGAAGTGTCACATGAATGATTGTCAAAACACTGTTATGTCTGGTTACTATATTGTTACACAGAAAGTTCACTATGCACCCTGTTATTGTTTTGATACATGATGTGTGCCTTTCAACACATTAGGTGTTGTTATAATGGTTAGCTTGCTAAAGTATATATCGAAAGAACAGCTCACTGCATAAGATATTATTTGTTTCACGAGTGTAAACCATTTACAATGTATATCTCACTATATTATAGCACGTATAGTTAGTTTAATATGTTAAGCTCATTTAAAGGGAAACTCATTGAAGCGTAATAAGGATGAGTAATGGAAATCCTTGTCATTATAACTTGCTCAAACGTGTTAGCAACAGAAACTGCCCACCGCATGATTATTGATTATTTCACAACATGTAAACACTAACTTGGGTATTTTCTTGAAGGTATGCAAGTCTGAGGAATAGGTTTCAGATCTGCAAATACAATAGGCCGCCTATTTTTAGTGGTCACAGTGTTGATGTATAAAGTGTGAGGCTTTACAGCCTCAGAGGAGGGGGCTGTTGTGAATTATTTTGGAGCATTATAGCCTAAAGTGTTATCATTAATTACTAGAGCAATGGTGGTCTACATTGTCATCATTTAAAGTGTTATTTTATAGTTTAAAGTTAGGATCACAGTGTTAAAACCCTATAGTTCTGAGTGTGTGTGCTCCTTTCTGTATCTAACTGCCCGGGCTCAGCAGTAGCACGTGTGTGTGTGTGTGTGTGTGTGCAAGCTTGTGTGCTTTGGGAGCAAAGGCAGGGAGCACAGTGAGATAGCAACACAGCATTAAAAACACCTGAAAAGGAAAATGTAGAAGCAGAATTTGCGCAAATTGTATTACAAAACATACATTAATATAGTCCATCACAGTAAGAATGTCCTGTCTCTAGCATGGAGCACAAACACCAGTTTATTCCACAAAAGTCAGGTTATGGAAGAAATGGCATGATCAAGCGGAGGGCATGCAAAGGACACAGAGAGGAGGAGCAGGCAGTCAGGGACTTTCCCAGATTTAGGTGCAGTAGGAAAGAGAGCCAAGAGATGATGTGAAGACAAGAATCAGAGCTATAAAAGGAGGTCCAAAAGGAGGTGAAAGTCAGTCGTTACATGGTTTTCATGTCGACTCGGGTCTCTGTTCTGGTAACAGAATGGGGCTCTATTTTGCACCAATCTTGACACACTTCGGTGGAACTTTTGTATTCTAATTGGTGTGTGTTTTTGTTGATAATAAAAATGTTGGTAAAAGTTCAAGCTTTCTTATCTGGCCCTATTTTTACAGGACATCTGCCTCCTGAACCCAAACTGGAACCTGGTTCCACAGGAGAGGAGCTTGATAGCTGAACGTTCTGGCTCCCATTCTACTTTTGGAGACTCTGGGAACCACAAGTAACCCTGCATTCTGGGAGCGCAGTGCTCTGGTGGGATAGTAAGGTACTATGAGCTCCTTAAGATAAGATCGTGCCTGACCATTAAGAGCTTTGTAGGTGGGAAGAATGATTTTAAATTCTATTATGGATTTTACAGGAAGCCAATGCAGAGAAGCTAAGACAGGAGAAATGTGATCTCTTTTCCTGGTTCCTGTCAGAACATTAAGAGTCTTAATGGACGTTTTTTAGCAGCCTGATAATAAGGAATTGCAGTAATCCAGCCTAGAAGTAAAAAGTGCATGGACTAGTTTTTCTGCATCATTTTTAGACAGGATGTTTTTGCAATATTACGTAGATGAAAAAATTCGGTCCTTGAAATTTGCTTAATGTGAGACTTAAACGACATGTCCTGATCAAAGATATCTCCTAGATTCCTCCTATCTCCTAGATAGATAGAGTTGAACATTAGAAAATTACAGGTCATCCAGGTTTTAACATCCTGAAGACACATTTGAAGTTTAGCTATAAATGGAAACAAAAAATGTTTCCTGATAATATTGCCTAAAGGAAGCATATATAAAGTGAACAGGATTGGTCCAAGCACAGATCCTTGTGGAACTCCATGACTAACTTTGGCGTGCATGGAGGACTCATCGTTAACTTGTACTGAAATAGATCTGATAAATAGGACCAGCTTAGAGCAGTTCCTTTTAATGCTAATGAAATCTTCCAATTTCTGTAATATTATCTCTGTAATAAAGCAGCACTAAGATCTAATAAAACCAGTACAGAGAAAAGTCCTTTATCTGATGCAATTAGGAGGTCATTAGTAATTTTCACCAGTCCTGTCTCTGTGCTAAATCCTGACTGAAAATCCTCAAATAAACTATTGCTATGTAGAAAGTCACACAGCTGTTTGGCAACTGCTTTCTCATGGATCTTAGAGAGAAATAGAAGGTTAGATATAGGTCTATAGTTAGCAAGGCTGGGCTTTTTCAGAAGAGGTTAAATTACAGCTACTTTAAAGTACTGTGGTACATAGCCTGTTGATAAAGATAGATTGATCATATCTAGCAGAGAAGTGCTGACTAAGGGTAAAACTTCTTTAAGCAGCCTAGTCGGGATGGGGTCTAAGAGGCAGGTTGATGGTTTAGATGAAGAAATTATTGAAGTTAGTTGGTAAAGATTGCGGGAAGCAAAGCAGTATATATCTGGTTTTACAGCTGTTTCTAAGGTAGGAGGGCAGGAACAATTTTTTAGTTAGATTTTATCATTAAAGAAGCTTATGAAATCGTTACTACTAAGAGCTATGGGAATACTTGGCTCAATAGAGCTGTGACTCTATGTCAGCTGGCTACAGTGCTGAAAAGAAACCTAGGGTTGTTCCTTTTTGTTTTTGTTGTTCCTTAAGTTTCCGTGATATTTGCTTTAATTTGTGAGTTTCAGTATTATAACATGGAGCTAACCGTCTTTGTTTTATTATTTTCTTTTTAGAGGGGCAACAGAGTCATTTACAGCGAGCCTGCAGCACTATCAACAAGAAATTAAATCCTCCATTACTTTGACACTTGATAATGAATTTAGAGCTGATGGAATCACATCCTTAAATTTAGCTACAGCACTATCAGACAGACATCTGTAGTTAACCAATACAAACTCAAAAGTTATCAAACAATGGTTTTGTGGGAACACTATTAAATGTTCAATTTCAATACCATAAACCAGAACATGGTTGAGGGTGTGATTAAAATAGTGAGTCGGTTCATGAACACTCTGAGAAAAGCCAATGGAATCTAAAAGAAAGATAAACGCAGTATCATCAGCTATCATTCTCAACATCCACATGGATATTAAAATTCCCTACAATAATAACTTTGTCCATTTTAAGTACTAAAGTTGACAAAAATTCTGCAAATTCAGATAAGAATTCAGAGTACAGACCAGGTGCTCGGTACACTACACACTACCTTTCCTGGCTTCTCAGGAGATGCCGGGGGACAGCTACCACAGGCTAACTCAGGCCATTCCGCACCGACTACCCGGAAATGGCTACAAATAAACTACACTTGTTACATGTATCATTACTGCTAAAGGAGGCAGAGGAATAACTAAACATGTGACACACCGAGCAGGAGAAAGTAGGACAGCGAGAGGGATGATAAGCCATCGCTAGCTGCTACGCTAAAGTCGCTAACGGCTAAGCTAAAGTACGGTAGTGCTGGCTACCAAAACTTTTGAAAACAACTATGAGATTAAACAGCAGTCACTAAAAGATGGAAAGAACTGTGAGCGCTTAGGCATAATTATTGTAAGAATAAGTGTTTAGCGGACAGTTGGCCGCTGTAATGACAAATCTAACAAATTTATCTGGTATTTAGCAGGAGCAGCACAACACGCTACCAACACACAAGCCCCGGAAGCAGAAATGAGTCAACACGCTTACCGCCAGGTTATGCAGGTAACCAGGGCAACATATTTTACATACCGTAGAAACTTTGGCTTAATGTATTTTTGCTGCATTATTGAGATGCTTCTCGTGTTGCTTCTTTTTATTTTGGTATTCGTGTAAGATTCGTGTAAGAGGTAGAGGAGAAATCTGTTCACTGTCCTTTAGTGCATTAAAACAGAAAACATATCACCCGATTTGTCCTTTAGCTTTCAAATCCGTGTCATTTCCTGCTTACCTGGCTCTAAAACATGCTTTCTATGATACAGTGACCCAGAGGAAACACTGCTGTTGAATTAATCTAATACTACATGACTGTCCACATGGAGGACCTACAACATTGAGATTTCACACGAACTTCACATTCGAAAGAAGAGGTAATGTTAGAGAATTTTTTAAGGCAGGAAGCCTAACGTGTATTTACATGTACTATTTACTTTAATCATTGCTGATACACCAACTGCAACTAGAGACAATCAACTTTCAGATGTATTTAGAATATATTAAACAATATTGTTTAACTGCTATTAACAATGTTAGCCCTCCTCCACTGATAAACATGGCATTGCCTTTGTGGCATGTTTTAGCTGTTGTTAAAAAATATTTAGAAGTAATGAATTAGGGAGAAATGAGAGGACCTTTCACTAGAAGTGCCATATTGTTTTAGTTCACAGGTGAAATAGCTGTGGTGGATAATGATGGTTGTGAACGCAGTCTTCTTGGGCGGCTTTCAAATTCAGAGCTGTGCAACGGAGTGATTTTATGGTGGCGCAACAGTCGAGATCCATAGAGAAATATTGCTGGAGGAAGACGAGGCCATTTTTGCTACGTGAAGGAGAAGTGGAGCAGCACTGCACAGTGTGCAGTGCAAGTGTTTAATAAACACAATGCTTTTTCTTTAATAACCAACTTAACGTTAGTCAGTTCATTAAATAAACAGTAACCAAATATTTACAGAATGTTATTAGGCCTTAGTAGGTATTAGTGAAAATAAAAGTTGCAGAATGAACTCCTTATGGCCTGATCAGACAGAAAGTGCGCTGCGTTTTTTTTATGTTGCTACGCACCACCAAATCAGCTGTCCTGTCAGTGTAATCAAAGATTAATCTTTGATTTGCTGTTAGGTGGCTGTCACAACTCACAGGTCTGTGTCTTTTGTTGCTAAAAACATCTGCTTTAATAAAATAGACAAACGGAGGGCGCTTGCTCTGACATTGTTTGAAGGTGAGAGTAAATTTAAATGCTCTGTATAGCACCTTTCTAGTCTTTTTGACCACTCAAAGCACTTTTACACTACATCCTGCACCAGTCATACACTGAGCCTAAGTGCTCAAACGGAAACTAACATTCACACTCATTCATACACAGGCAGAACAGCCTCCAGGGGCAATTCGGGGTTCAGTATCTTGCCCAAGGACACTTTGACACGCAACCAGGGATTGAACCGCCGACCTTCCAATTAACTGCCAACCCGCTCTACCTCCTGAGCCACAGCTGCCCCGTACAGAGGTGTACAAACACGCAGGAGACAGGGAAAGGGAGATCTGTGTGGGTACATGAGACCCTCAGAAAGTGTCCTGACAATCCAAGCAACATTCCACTTCCGTCAACACTCTCCATTCATTTGAGCGGACAATGGTAAAAATGCGAATGAGGTCGGGCGCATTTCTGCTCAGAGTTGAAATTTTTTCCACTTCTTGCGCTCATAGCACTCCTTCAAAAACAGCCTGCAAAATGCTTACTGTCAATTGAAAGCAATTAAAAAACGCATTCTATCTGATCAGGGCCTTAAGATAGATTGCAATACTAACACCTTATCAAAATATCACATGTTGGTCTTCTGTTCAGCACATTTGGCATATTAAACTGGCCAGGTGATTATTAATATTAACTTCTATTTTCACTTCTACTAGGTTCCTGGTCAGGATTAATCCTGACTCCAGCAAATACAGTGCCAAGGTCCACAAAAGTTGGAAAGCTGGAGGAACTATAATGCAGAAGATGTCATACATGAAAAAGTATGTCTCCTTTCCCCTTTGTGTAGAATAGTCCATGACTCCACTCCATGAATGCAAGATTTCCTTCATACCATTATAAATTGATCTACCACAGGTCTAAGAAGAGATCTGCTCTTCATTTTGCTGTGGAACAGTATTGTGAAAATGACAGACTGAACGGTGATGTAATCACTAAAATCCCAGCAAGTCCCCTTTGTTCAAACATGGAAAAGGGTGTGTTCTGTGTGCATGTGGATATGTCTTGGCGGACGAGGCTGAGGGCAGTGGCGCTGAGGTTAGCACAACAAGCTGATCGGCGTGCGAGCCAGTCACACTATGGCAGTACAGCGGAGCTGGAAGACCCACTGCAGGTTACTGGTCAGTGAATGATACTACAACAACAATGGAGAGACAGGTGTGTATGAGACGAGGACCATGTCTGTGTGCATTGTGCCCCTGTTGTAAGCTAACATTATGTGAATGGAAACATGAAACTAACGCACATTAAAAATCACCCAGATCACAGGAATGAGGGAAAAACAAACCAGAGCCCAACTCCTTTTCCCACTACTTTCAAGCCAATACTATATAATACTATATTTCATGCAGCCTTTAGATGCTTTAGAAAAACAGAACAGGATGAATAATGACTGAAGCAATTGGCATATTATATTTCATTACCATATCTAGCCAAGGTGCACAACAAATTGTAACCACTCATACCACACAGTTTGTTTGCATTTTTGATTTCACCCCTTAAGAGTTCTTAGTGCACAAATATTGTATTAATTTCATATGTGTCATTTACACTGTGGATACTGGGGACATGACTCAATCGGTTTTTTTAAAGCATTTGTTAAATATGTTCTGAAAAATGGCTTGCAACAAGAAATGTTAAAGAAAAACAAATGAAAATACTTTGAGAAAGGTTTATTTGCACAATAACAAAACATGCAATGCAACTTACCAAAGTACAAACACACCACAAGCTATAGTGTGTTAAATATGAATGTATATAATAAAATGTTTTATTAACTTCATATAACTTCATAAACAATTTTATCTGGCTTATGATTTATACAGATTTTCCATTAAACGGCAGTGAAGTTGCTATTTAATTTCATCCTAGGTGGTATTAAAAAGGTCTTAAAAAGTCCGAAATTTAACTTTGAGAATCCTGGAGGTGCCCTGAAACAGCTGTGCAACATTGTTATTTCTACAGAATGCAATTTGCTTTGCTTGTTTATTATCTGTAATTTAGCTATTTCTGTTTAATACAAATATTTTCCTTTTCAGCCAACTATTGTTGCCTGTGCCTTTTATTATGGAGATGTAGGAATATATTTGCACACTGCTTGCTTTGGGGTAGCACAGGCTGCCAATACAATCTGATTATTCCTAAAGCATCTAAATAATCTTTCAATCAAGAGCATCTCTATGTACTAATAAAAGAGAAATTTTCTCGTTGGGGGCGTGGGTCTCTGAACTAGAAAAATTCTCTCTTGTTACATTTACACAGAGTTGATGCAACGGAAGCAGAGGGCCAGAAATCCAGTGCCTAGCAGGTCCCCCAGGGCAGTCAGGTAGGGGATAGAAAAGTTGTCGGGGTCTAGACTCCATCTCCACATCACACGGATGATGAGGTCAGCAAAATACAGGAGGATGGCCACCTAGGGGAGGAAGAAAACTTCAAAATATTTTCGTTATACAAAAACAAAACAGTGGCGCCACCTGCTGGCAACAGAAAGTGACCTTTTACGAAGCGGCCCCCGTGGTACGTTTCACCTACATGTATGAAATTTCTGTGGCACATGTATCATGTCCAGACGTACCAAAGAGCCTATTGGAGCAATGCCCTAAACCCAACAGAAAGTTGTCCATTTTGAATTTTATGCTAATTTTGGGATGATTTACACACTTTAACAAACTCCTCCTAGGGATTTAGTCCAACTGACTTCAGATTTTTGCTGTGCAGATTAAAAGTTGTTCAAGTTTTTTCGTGGAAAACACCCGTGACGTTGGCGTCCAAAAAAAGGATGTTGTTGTAACTTCAGTCTACATGCTTACATCTGCACCAGATTTGGGAAGCATTATAAGAGTCCCGCCCTGAACACATCCACATGCCAATGTTCACTCAAAGTCATAGTTTTATGTTGTAATGTACTACTCCTAGCAGCTTGGACATATCAACTTCAAAACTGTGTTTCCTTCAATTAAATCATCCGTGGAGGGGCAGCGAAGTTCCATGCTTTGCCGTGAAATAGGAAGCCGTCGTAACGTAACTATACATGCTCAAATCTGTACCAAACTTTTCATGCTTGATAATTTTCCCGCCCTGAACACATCTACACGCCAATATTCATCTGTAATTGTAGCGCCAAGTGGTTTGCAGCACCACGAAGGGGACACGGGAAGTGACAATATTATAAGACCTTCGTGCAGCGTCCGAAGCGCGACACAAATTCACAGCCGCACCGGCAGAGCTACAGAATCTGCAACGTGGCAGCTTCACACCTCAACACACTACATGTGCTAGGGCCCGCCCAATGCTGCTTGCAGCTTTAATTTCTGCAGTGTGTTTCACACTTCACGTGGTGAGACCTAACATATAGATACCGGGTGCTCTATAGACAATAAAAAGGCAATACAATGAAAGGCCAGCCTAAGGTACACCTGTGTGGTGTGTGATGGAACGGCATATTTTCGAGAGGTGGATGGACTATCTTGGCAAAGGAGAAGTGCTCACTAACACAGATGTTGACACATTTATGAACAATATTTGAGAGAAACAGGCCTTTTGTGTACATAGGGAAAGTTTAGATCTTTGAGTTCAGCTCATGATGAATGGGGGAAAAAACTAAAGTGTTGTGTTTATAATTTTGTTCAGTGTAAATGACAGGAATCCACTGTTGCTACATAATGACACAAGTCCCCTCTTAGGTAGTATGGAGTAACACTCACACTCCAGCATGCATGATTAAAAATGAAATGAATAATTTTTATGAAAATTATTATCTAAACTAAATATAATAATAATTTGTAGTACACTTACAAATAAGGCCTTTCTTATGTAAGAAAACACAAAATGATGTGTTAAGTGTCCAAATAACTCTATATCAAGTCTTTCTAACTCATAATATGTTCTTCATTCTAAAGTGAAGTCTTTTTCATAACTAATTTACATTTACATTTACTCATTTGGCAGACGCTTTTATCCAAAGCGACTTATATTTGAGGAACAACATACATACATTAATAGAGCATAAAATACAGCACGAGATCTACAACTGACAATACATATTAATTAAAGCAGCAATAAATACTAGTAAGCACTAATGGCACATATCGCATCAATGGGGTAAATACTTAGGGAAAGAAGTTAGAGTTAATAAAAAGTCCAATCAATACAAGATAATTGTAGGCGATAGAAGAAGACGAGCACAGGAAGTACATGTTAGATGTTAGGAGTTAGAGGTGTTATAAGAGGAAGTGTTCTCGGAAGAGATGAGTTTTCAAGAGCTTCTTGAAATTAGAGAGGGACGCCTCTGCTCTGATGGCATGTGGTAGCTTGTTCCACCATTGTGGTGTCACAGCCGGGACTGGGATTGCTTTCTGTGAAGGGATGGCAGAGCCAGGCGGCGTTCGTTGGAGGAGTGTAGTGGCCGAGAAGGAACATAAACTTTTATTATGGAGCTTAGGTAGATGGGTGCAGACCCAGTAGTCACTCTGTGTGCAAGCATTAGTGACTTGAATCTGATTCTGGAGGCCATGGGTAGCCAGTGGAGGTCACACAGCAATGGAGTGACATGCGTCCTTTTGGGCTGATCAAAAACCCAGACGCGCTGCTGCGTTCTAAACCATTTGTAGGGGTTTCACCACACAAGCTGGAAGACCTGCTAGGAGGGCATAGCAATAGTCAAGGCGAGATTTAACCATGGCCTGTACCAGAAGCTGGGTGGCATATTGAGTGAGGTAGGGCCTGATTTTTCTGATGTTGTATAGAGCAAAGCGGCACGACCGAGAGACATCAGCAACATGGTCTGAAAAGGAGATCTGGTCATCAGTCATGACACACATGTTTCTCACCACCCTGGTTGGAGTGATGGTTGAGGAGACAATTTGTAGTTTGATGTTATGGTGGATAGATTGCTTGGCTGGAATGAGTTCAGTCTTAGAGAGGTTTAGTTGAAGATGGGAAGCCTTCATCCATGCAGATATGTCCGAGAGACAGCGAGTGATCCGTGCCGAGACGGTGGGGTCGTCTGGCGGGAAGGATAGATAGAGTTGCATATCGCACACCACTATATTGAGTAACGTTGCGGCTGTTGGAAGGGCTGTGTGAGATTATCGTATGTAATAGGACACCTGAGAGAGAAAGGTACTTCTTATATATATATATTTTAGTTGAGGATCTGATGCCTCCACGTCTGCTACTCAAAGCTGTAAGTAATGTTACTAGGACAATTTTTATTTAGAATATATCAAAGATTCACTTTTTGAACAGAATTACATTCACCACAATATTCTATTTATTAAAGACTAGAGCCCAACCGATATATTGGCCGATATGAGCTAATTGCATTTAATTGGCATCTGCCATTTATAACAGCAGATATATGATTATTAAAAAAGAAACCTAGTGTCAGATCCTTCACTTATGTCATGGGTGTTGCATAGTTTGCCCACCAGAGGGCGACCAGCTGCAGCTCCCCTGTTAACTACACTGCCTCACCACAAAAACCACAGAAGAAAACAATAAGCTGACCGGAGTTTACCGGAGCTTACATGCAGCATTTAGAAATATGCAGAGGGCTGTGTGAGCGGTGAGTCGGTGTTTTGTCAAGTTAATTACATGACTTTAATAATTATAATAAAAACAGACCAAGTCAATTCTCCTCTCCTGAAAACATTCATGACTTGCTAACCCTCCCGTTTTTCACTACCATCTCCTGGCTTCCTACCAGCTCACAGCAGTTTAATGTTAAATGCTGCTGGACAGACGAAACTGTACATTTATTTCAAACAGTGTGGCAGTTCTAGCGAACGGTCCACATTTGTCCCTAGTTCATCACTTCTAAATATTCTCTAAAATCATGTAACGTTACAGCAGCTAACGCTGCCCATTGCTAAATTAGCCACAAAGCTAACGCCGTGTGTATCAGTGGAGGAGCGTTAACATTAATAAGCCGTTAAACTGTAGATGTTGATGTATTCTAAATATATCTGTGAGCCGCCTGTCTGCAGTTAGTCGGCATGTCTGAAATGATTAAACCAGAGCGGATATGTAAATAAACGTGAGGTGAACAAGAATCTTTCACGGCTTCCTGTAGCTCCTCTTTTTGTGACATAGATGTAAAACGCTGTAGTCAGAGCCGTAACGGCTCTGGTTGTAGTTATAACGTTGCTTAAATGAAATCTCAAACTTGCAGGTCCTCGTTTTAGACATTCCTGTAGTATTAGATGCATTCAACAGCAACTCACTGTATCCTAGACGGCATGATTTATACCGATGGCGATTAAATGGTTTCACATAGCTTTGGTTATAATTAAAGAGTGCTGGTAAAGGGATGAGATAAACTTTGTCATTTCACCTGGTATTTCAATACGCAGAGAAACGAAAAGTTGTTTCTCATCAGCTACTTTTGTAGTACATTTAAAAGGACAATAAGAAATAAATAACCCAGTTAAAATATAACCTAAAAACACATTCCTAAAAATAGAGATAAAAAATACAAATAAAACCAACAATCAGTACAATTTAATACACTCTAAGCAGCCAATACTATACTGTAGTCCTTTTGTTTAATTTTAAAGTTTACTTTACTGTCTAGGTGACGGGGCTGTAGGTGTGTGTGTGCGCGTGTGTACATTGTGGGGGATATGTGATCAGGATGGGAAGTGGCAACAGTCCATTTGTGATTCTCACAGCTTGTGGAAAAAAAATGTTCAGCATCCTGCTTGATCTGCAGCTGATGCTTCTCTATGTCCTCCCAGATGGCAGGAGGGAGAAGATGTGATGAGATGGGTGGTATAAGTCCTTAATGATGGAGATGGCTCTGTAAATGCAGCGTTGCTGGTAGATCTCACTTAGGTAGGGGAGTGGAGCACCAATGATCTTGCTGGCTGTCTTCACGACCCTGTTCTTTTTCATGGGCCATACAGCTTCCAAACCAGGAAGTGAGACCATGAGTCAGGATGGTTTCAATGGCGCCCTGGTAAAAGGTAGTGAGGTGTACAGATGGGAGACATGCTTTCCTGAGTCTCTTTTGATGACGGCTAGGTCAGTTTGTTGGCTAAGTGTACTCCCAGGAACTTAAGACTGCCTACCCTCTCCACAGCAGCTCCGTCAATATACAGCGGTGTGTGCTGGTGTTTGCTAGCCCTCCTAAAATCAATCACCATCTCCTTAGTCTTGTCAACGTTAGGATTAGGTTCTGTGATTTGGCCCATGCTGTAAGCATCTCCACCTCCCTCCTATATGCCGACTCATTATTGTCCCTGATGAGTCCCACCACTGTTGGGGATGTGGTTGTTGCTGAGTCTGGCAATGCAGTCGTGGGTGTACAGGCTGAACAGTAGGGGGCTCACAACACATCCTTGAGGTGAACCTTCACTCCAGCTGCAGACAAATGAAATACTTGGTAACTGGACGATGTGAGGGGAGTTTGTGTCCGGGAGGAGTTTTTTTTGCCTCAAAGCGTGCATAAAAGTTGTTCAGTTCATCTGGTAAAGAGGGGTCATTCTGGCAGATCTGCATGGGAGGGGGTTTGTAGTCAGTGATGTTATGTGTTGATGTCTTTGTCATTTGTGAAGTGGCTGTTGAGTTTTTCCGCGTACAGCCTTTTTGCTTCCCTGATCCCCTTAGTCAGATTCCTCCTCGCCTCCTGATGGTTTTTACCACACGTCACATTCTCTATGCAATTATTAATGTAGCCGATGACCGGCTCTGTGTATTCATGAAGGTCAATGATACCGTAACATGTTGCAGCCTCCCTGAAGATTTCCCACTGTGTGGTTTCAAAACCTGTAGTGCTGCAGTGGCCTCTTGTGGCCAAGTTCTAACTTCCCTGACCACTGGGTTTTCCTGTTTTACTTTAGGTCTTTATGCTGGTGTATGCATAATGGCCAGGTGGTCAGAATTTCCAATATGGGGGAGAGGGGCTGCTTTATATGAGTCTTTAATGTTTGTGTACACCAAGTCCAGTGTGTTTTTTTCCCTGGTTGCAATTCACATGCTGGTGAAGTTTAGGCAGAGCAGATGTGAGGCGTGCCTGGTTGAAATCACCAGCTACTATAAAGAAAGCATCAAGATGCACACTGATGTTGTTGTAGGGCTCTGTCATGGCTTCCTTCACATCCGCCCTTGGCGGGACATAGACAGCTGTTATAATGACTGCCGTTAGCTCCCTAGGTACATAGAAAGGTCGGCATTTCACAGTCAAAAGCTCTATGTTGGCTGAACAGTGAGAGGAAACCACTACGGCGTCCTGACACCACGATCTGTTGGTGTACACAACCAGACCGCCCCCTCTCAGCTTCCCAGCAAGCGAGGCTACTCTGTCAGCTCTGTGTAGCAATAGACCCTCCAGCTGGATCGTCTCATCCATTTGCCAGAATGAGTGTAGGTAGTGCTGGCTTGTGTGGGTTAGCTATTAGCCTAGCATGAAGTCCTCCGCGCTTGCCATGTTCCGGGTTCTATCACACCGCTTATGGTGGCTTCTCACCGGTAAAAATCCCGGTGTCGCTGCGGTCTTCCTTGGGTCTCTGCGGCGTAGGAGTCCCATCTCAACTAGTATGCTCACCAAGTGCTTGTCACTTCCAGAGGCATTGTTACGGATATCTAGCAGAAACTGTCGCTCATACTGTCGCACATTCACACGCTGTCCTTTCACACACTTTGCTCTGTCATCCCGCAACCCTTCATTAACACCTTAGAGCGCCACATTTTCCCTAAAAGATCCCGCCGCAAACTTCGGTCGCACCGCCATGTTGGCCATCATCATTGGCCATAGATGTGAACTGCTACATTGAAATTATGCTGGATTATGGGTAAAGTGAAATACACATGCTTATTCTCTCTCACTAAAATATTGTCCATATTTGTGTTATAGGTCCATTTAAAAAAAGATATGGTTTATGGTTCACATTGTAATAAATTCTATATATATTAGCACTCCCTGTTTTTACTACTTACTGAAAAGCTAATCGTATACCACAGATAAAACATGAAACATTAAAGCTGAACTCTTGCTAAATAACATCAGTTTAGTATAAGTTAAAAAGTGAAAATACTCCCAACATGTTTCACATGAAATGTTGAAAAGTAATTATGCAGTGTATTTGTGTGTGTGCAGGAGTATTTTTGCTTTCTACCTTATACTTTAAGATAAATAAGAAGTCATACTCCCAGTAACCATAGAATGTATAACGGTATAAGTCTAAACACACAATAATGTGGGCACATCCAAACCCTCCTGTGGGTAAGTGCTGAAATAAAGAATGACCTGCACAGAGTAATTCTGAATCCCACTAGGTGGGAGTTTTATTTTAACATTTTTAGACCCAGGTCCGCCTCTTCATATAAATTATATCTGTGACAAGCTCGACTTCTCTACATCTATCATTTTAAACTACAATCAAGGTATTAGGTTTTATGGGAAAAATGCTGTGATTAATGCATTCATCTACTCATGCCAACATAAGACTCAACAACCTTACCAAGCCAAATACCAGACAAGCAACCATTTTATCATTACACTCTGTCTGCTCCTCTCTGGTGATGTTCATCAGTGCCTTGGTCCAAATTCAAACTTTGTGGACAGAGCAAAGTGGCCTAGTGTAAATGAGCCTGGGCTAACAACCGCATCTGATGTCCAAGTTCAACCAGTTGAGGAATGCAGAGTCCTCGCTGGTGGGCACAGTGTCTCTGACCGCTGCTGTTGTCTGGACCACATCGGCCAGCGGCATTGCCCCGCCCAAATACTAGATCTCTGCTTTCAAGTGTGTTGAATTCGGCGAAGTGTGAGTACTCTAACGCACAAAATGGAAGTAATGCCTGTTCATCAAACTAAACGGAGACCTTGCACCCGTGGAGAACAAATCCACCCAGGAAACACACATTGTAATTGTAAAGACATCCATGGACCTACTCCTGAAAACCCTGTCTTTAAAAAACGTCGCAGATTTAAACTTTTTAAAACTGTTAATCATTCTAGAGTCATCTGGGATCCCCGAAAAAAAAACAGGGGACTATTATGAGGGCACTTGAATATCCGTAGTGTAATTTCTAAAACTGAACAAGTTAAACATTTGCTATGTGACTCCAATCTAGACTTTTTGTGACTTTCAGAAACATGGTTACATAAAAACTCACCATCGGCAGCCTTGAATGTATAATGAATGACTATACCGGATATAATTTATTTAGACGGGATAAGGTTAAGGGAAGAGGTTGTGGAGTCATGGTTTACCTGAAGAATAATGTTCACTGTAGCCAAATTCATCTAATGTTAATCTGGAAAGTATTGGACTATCACTCTCTCTTCTCAAATGTCTTTTGTTCAGGTTTTACTATGTCGTTCACCTTCTTCTAACAATACCTTCTATGATGAATTTAAAAGTTTACTCAAAGAATGTAATTCAAAAAAAGAAGTCTTACTCTTAGGTGATTTAAACATAAATTGGGATGACAAGAGAAATAGGAATGATCTCATTACTGGATTAACTAATTGTATTCACAAGGAAGCTTACAAATAATAGATTTAGGACAAATAAATGTCATTCTCAGCATCCTAGAATTCCTAAAGGTGAACTTCAGAATTTTCAAATGGCTATTAATAAAACAAACTGGAATGAATTTATAACTGGGAGGAATGTAGAGGAAGAATTCAGAGTATAGCACAAAAGTTCACTAAGACATCCCAAGGTAAGAATAATAATAAAAAGAACTGTCTACCATGGTTGAGTACAGACTTACTGAAACTGATAAAGGAGCGAGATCATGCACTAAAACACTTTCTGAAGTTTAAATTGCAAACTGATAGACAAACGTTTATAATGTTACACAACAGGGTTACTCTGAAACTAACAAAGGCTAGCAAACTTTTTTATTAGTATTATTCATGAGTCTAGAGGTAATACTAAACAAATCTGGGAGCATATTAAGAAATTAATTGGTGTAAATAACAGTGGATCATCAAAGCAACTACAGTTAAAGCTAAATGGTAAAATATCTGAGGATCCCCTTCAAATGGCTGTGTCACCAATTTTAAAGCAGGAGATCCCCAGATTATCAGTAACTACAGACCTATCAGTATTCTGCCTGTTGTATCCAAGGTGATGGAGAAGTGGGTTTCAGAGTTGATACAGTAGTCTTTTATTTGAACAACAGTGAGTTTAGCCTGCATCCTATGCAATTTGGTTTTAGAGCTCACCATCAACAGAGACTGCTACCCTTTTCCTTCTGGAAAACATTAAATCCATGATATACGGGTGGTACTGTGGGGGCAATTTTTCTAGACCTTAAAAAGGCTTTTGACACTGAATCATGGAACACTTATTAACAATTTAACTTCTTAAAATTTTTTCCAATGATACCACTAAGTGGATTGATTCATATCTAAAGGGAAGAACACATCATGTAAAGGTTCAAAATCATAAATCCACTACTTATACAATTAATACTGGTGTTCCGCAAGGATCTATACTTGGGCCACTGTTGTTCAGTTAATGATTTGCCCCTGGTTTGTCCCGATGTAGAAATCCAGTCATATGCTGATGATGCTGTTATTTATGTACACAGCAGCAGACAGCAAGCTGCTTCAAAACTGACCAGTGCAATGAATTATATTACAACATGGCTTGACAGATCATGTCTTACGTTAAATGTTTGTAAAATGGTTAGCATGTACTTTTCAAAGCGACCATGTAGCACTCCAGACCCAGACCTAATAATATCAGGTCAAAATTTGCAAGTTGTGACTTAAGTATCTGGGTGTCTGGATTGATTTGAATCTCTCTTTTAGAACTCATGTAAAAAGTATGTGCAAACAAGTTAGATTTAATTTAAGTAACTTTAGATTTGTTAGGCAATCACTCAGCTTTGAAACTCTGATGAACTGTACCACCTTTTTTTGGCAAATTCCAATCCACCAACAAACTCAGCTACCTGTTAAATATTATTAACACATAAATAAAATACAGGAATTTCACTCACCAACTGGAACACAGACTTCCTGGAGGTTTTCTCTCCAATAAATCACACAGCCTGCCATTATTCATCCGATATCTGCTTGTAGAAATGTCCAAATGGCTCCAACAGGCTGAGCCTCAGAGCTTCTTGTAGTAGCTGAGTGAGGCTAACAGACGGCAGTCACTCGGCTAGCAGTGACAGGGGTCATAGACGCCTGCCACTCAAAGCGGGCACGTCCCTAATAATGCAGAACTTTAAGACTTAATGTAATTTAAACAGGTGAGTTATAAAAAAATTAACCCCCCTCACAGTTGTCATGAAGGGCAAAATTAGCAAAATACACTTTTTTACCAGGCTGTTAACATGTTTTATTCTGCTGTAAAGTTGGGCATTTTAATGTGGGGATCAATGGGGATTGACTCCCTTTTGGAGCCAGCCTCAAGTGGCCACTCGATGAATTGCAGGCTTTTGGTCTTCCGGGAAAGCTTCACCCCGGAGACCGGAAGCTTACCGTTTGGTAATGCGTTACTGCCCAACACTGATTATAATGCTAGTTAGCTACTTTGTTCAGTTGAAATTATATTATGTTATACTGGAAGAGTAATTATGGTATACTGGTAGAGCTAAAAGAAACAGTTTAAGCCAAAGTTTTATTTAAAATTTATTTTAAGGAGAAATTAATTTCAACAATATATATATACACATGTATGCCTGTTTGTCTATGATATTTAAAATATTGGTAAGCATAAGAGATGTCCCCACTAGTTAGTTAAATTATAAATCCATTAGATAAGTGGCATAAATATAAACATTAATACACGTCGCCATTGAAAGTTGGGGTCTCCGTAATTGTGCAGAAGTCGACTATTCTGTTAATCTAGTATCTGGTGTTAACATAAGCACAGAACAAAAAGAATTACAGTCAGTTTAACAGTCCTATAATGTCAAATAAAATGTTAAGCAGTATATGCATATAAGGTATTATTAGGATGACAGGATGACTTAAACTGCGTTACGTACTGTTTTTATTCACTGACAATAAGTAATTGAAGTAGGTCAGTGTAATTTCTATCAGAATAGAGTGACCTAAATTGTCCAGATTAATATTTGGAAATTAATAATGTGCTTGTGGTCACCTTGAATTTGTATGACTATGCATGCTTGGCTGACATTCCCTTTACAGTGCAGAAGGTACATTTTGTAATAAAAAAATAGGGATTGCACACAGGGATTGCTTTAAGCACAAAGTTTCCATGAAACGGAAAGCGGAGTGCTATTTGGTTGCGTTTCCTGTAAAAACACACAGCTAGTGAGGGATTTGTCGCAGATATTGATTGGCGTGTAGCCAGTAGTTGAATGTGGTTACACCCCCACCCCGGCATGCAGACTCTGTGCAGAATGATTCCTGTTCCCAGTGAGTGAACACGGCAGCCGGAGGCCAGTTTGAGCACTGGGAATACAGTCGGTGGTTTTCTTGCTGGTGTGGCTCTTGTCACCCCGCGGCTCGCCCGGCGGCACTCCCCGCAATTATTCCCTACCAGGTCCCCCCGCTCCTGGCCTGAAACCTCCAGTGCTTGAGTAAACCTTGAGTAAACCTAAACACACTCGGGTGTTCCAAGTTCCCAGTATGGGCAGAGTAAGCTAATTTGACCAGTAGCTGCAGTAACTGAGCTAATTAGATAATGGCAGCTAGTTAAAAACAGTTAGCTGACTTGCTACAGCAACAAGTAAAGCTATCTGTCCACCAGGGAACTTGTAAATCACAGAGTTGAGGAAGAGCAGCACATCACAGAGAATACCAGATAATATTTTCCACCAAATATGATCCAGTTTCAGCAAAATCAGTGAATAAATGTGTGCTTTCGTATAGTAATTAGTGGTGCACGGTCCCAGAAACACTATTTTTCAGCAGCTTCATAAAAATAAAGAAAGCTTTTCAATTGTCACTAAATTAGTACAGGCCCCCCAGTGCAGGATGATTCATCAACATGGTTCAAAATATTTTTCGGGAAATTACACAGTAAAGTCTTCAAGAATACCTTCAAAATAAATTTTTTTGTCATTGATGGACCAGATCTTGCCATGATGTAAAGGTCTAGTTCAAGGCATATGATATAAAAACATTTAAGCCTAAACATCATAAACACAACATAAACACATTTTGATTTCATGGGAATGGTATATTTTATAGCCTAATTGTATGTTTCTCTAAAAATACACAGACAAATAGCAGGCAATGCATCTTTGATACTCTCTTGTCTTTATTTGCGTATTTGGTATTGAAGTAACCCAAAAGTAACTAAAAGTAGTCAGGTTACATTACTTTTATTTTGTGATACTTGGATTACGTTACTGATTCCATTTTTAACAAGTAATTAGTAATTGTATCGGATTACATTTTTAAAGTAACCCTTCCAACCCTGATTATGACAAGAAAAGAGCCAATGGGCTACTAATATGCATGGTGATATATGTTTCTTAATGTAAAGTGTTACCCAAATTTCTTTTACAGTGGACTTTGTAAGGTTAGTCCATACTCTTGCAGACTTATCCTTTGTAATGCAGACAAACTGATGATTCCCACTAACTCTTTAAAAGAGAGACGTTTTTCTGCAATGCAAATCAATAAATAAAATACAGATTTAGGACACGGTCACGTATTATTACTGGAGACTAAACCATTAAAAGGTATAGTAAAAGTATATTAATAAATTCAAATGAAAAGAGAGATCTTGCAGCTGACCTTTTAATTCATTTCATTTTTCTTTTTTCGGCTTTTAATAAACTCATTCTGCAGCCTTCTGGGTAGCACATCATTTTAGTAGTCTGAAGCTTGAATATAGCTGAGAAATTCCCGAAAACTCAGCCTTTCTATTTTGTTGCAAAAAACTTAACCCAAGAGACTATTTAGTTGAGTTTTCTCATACGTATGATTAATTTTGCTTACTGTATTTCTTTCAATACAAGTTGGAGTGTGAGTATTGCCCCATGCTATGTAAGAGGGAGCTTGTGTCATTATGTACCAGTGAACAGTAGAAAGGAAAAGGCATTCCTTTCTACTGTTCCGTTTCAAACCCATACGAAGGGTACCAAAAAGTGGAAAGGTACTTATAGTGTGTAGTTCAATAACTTGGGTGCATAAATCTGCTACATTCTCATAAAAAGTGTGTATGAAACTGCTTCAGTTTACCTGTAGCAGGGCAGCACTCAGATAGCAGATCGTGAAGGCTACAGTGATGGGCGCCTTCTCACCTTGCAGCAGGGAGATGGAATAGAGGAAGACTAGGTGACCAGGGACAACTAGCGTCAGAAGCACCAGTGCTGACTTGGAATTGACCCCTGGGAGACACAGAGAGGACAGTATGTCACTCAGCTTGCTAATGAGGTTATAAGTATGAAGGTATTTTTGTGTCTTTTTAATGCAAGCAAAAAAAATGTTTTGAGAGCATATTTATGGCACTGCAATTAAAAATTGAGTTTGTAATTAAAAATAAACAGGCTTTTTTTTGTGTCACAAAGTTTTAATTGCTAATTTGTCCATATTGATTGCAAGTTAAAAAGTTTTCCTTGCAAGGCAGAAAGTTTTGCAAGTTAAATAGTTTTGCAGGTTAAAAAGTTTTCCTTGCAAGTCATAACGTTTTGCAAGGAGACAGAGCTGTAGCGTGTACAGGCCTTTTTATATACAGTCTATGGTACAGGGTAGATGGAGGTAAGTTGACGTGTCGCTCATTTCAATAGAAATGCTTTTTAAATGTAGTATGGCATGATTTAATGATTATTTATACATTTACTGTTGGCAAGGTCACGGAGTCTATCGCTGTCTCCTTTCTTAGAATGACAGTTAGCTAACGTTAGCCGTCTTGGCATGAAGTTTGATTAGCAGTGCATTTGTGCACTCAGACATGACGAGCTAGGCTAACATGATGAGCTTTTCCCCTTCTTGCAAAGAGGTGCACCATCTGATGTCCTCATCATCCAGTGTGGCGGCAGCAGCATGGGGGAGGTCATCAGCGTGAAGCTGGTCAACATGGAGGATGACCTGCACTGGCTTTACCTCCAGCACACTGGCATGAAGATCCTGTTTTCGTCTGTGACGCAAAGTGTTGGTGGAAGGCTGGTGCCAATCAGTGAACAGCTGTATTTGTTTGTAGCTTAAATGATGCCATGATTAAGAACTCTCGCATCAGACATGGCAGTCCTGGGCTATATTTGAAAAATGGATTTTATTTTACAACTAGGGCAGATTATGTTTTCAAGTACAGTAGCTAATTGCATCAAAGATCACCTCCAAATGCAGTGAATTGCTTTCAGTTGGCAGTGTTACTGCTTTTGAATTTGGCTTTTAGGACCCATTTTCTTGCACCTAAACATAGCTCATGTTGTTTATGCTCACAATAGATGTTAAAAAAACCACACTCCCACCTTCGTCCCCCCTTCTCCCTACCACCCCAAGTACTCTGGACCTATCTGGACATACAGTAGCTGTTACCACTTGCACAGGCCCAGTCTGTTTATTTGAATAAATGTGTTTACTACATGTCCATATTTGCGAACATTTAAAAAAAAATATGGTTTACATTGCAATAAATTTTATTTATGTATTTGCACTATTTTTGTCTTTAATACTGATAAGAAATGTTAGATTTCACATTGTGATATACTGTAAGTCTAGTTCAAACACAAAAACGTGCACATCCAACAAACATAATATATTGTTTATATAAAGTAAACCCTCATACATTAATGGTAAATGCATGTTTGTAATTACTGTCAAATAATGGTAATAAACCCCCATTTTTAATGGTGAATGTATGTAGATATGTAAATGTAATGCTCTGTATTTGTATAGCGTCTCTCTAGTCTTTTCGACGACTCAAAGCGCTTTTACACTACCACTGAGCCTAAGTGCTCAAACAGAAACTAACATTCACACACATTCATACACTGGCGGAACAGCCACCAGGGGCAATTCGGGGTTCAGTATCTTGCCTTCTGATTTACGGCCAACCCATAGCCACCCTATATATATTGGGTAGTTGCTTGAAATTACTGTAATTAAAAAAAAAATAGGTAAAGCCCTATACATTAAAGTTAAAAATATGTAGAAGTATTTGAGAGCTGCTTGTAATTACTAGCAAATAATGTTTAAATAAAATAACCCCTCATATTGAAATGGTAAAAATATGTAGAAATATTGGAGAGTTGCTTGTAATTACTAGCAAATAATGTTTATATGAAAGTAAACCCCCGTAATTAAATGGAAAAGTATGTAGATATATTGGATAGACTGCGATGGACTGGCGACCTGTCCAGGGTGTACCCTGCCTTTCGCCCGATGCCAGCTGGGATTGGCTCCATCCCTGTACGCAGGATAAGCGGTTGACAACGGATGGATGGATGGATATATTGGATAGATGCTTGTAATTATTGTTAAATAATGTTTATATAAAGTAAACCTCTATACATTAATGTTCAAAGCTTGTAAATTTATTGGAGATGTGTCTGTAATTACTGTCAAATAATGTTGATATAAAGCAATAACTGTTAAAATTATGTTTTTGCAACTTTTTTTTGTACAGGATAAAACCAATATTTAACAGGAATTTCCTGTAAATAGATTTAATAATGACATAAAATAAAAGTTTAAATCCATCAATATACTGGTATTGGGCTTTAAATTAGGGTATCTGAAGGTAATTATACAGAATTTTCTGTGAGAGAGAAGATATACATGACATTCCATCAAACTCATTTTGACAGCTACTTCCGGTCCCGCCCCTAAACCGGAAATGTGTGTGTGTAACTGATAAGAGGGGTGCGTACATCGTTCCTTTGTGTGTTTTTTGACTGATATTTGAAGGAGGTTTTTCATTGATTTAAAGACTTTATTAAGTAATAAAACATGAACTTGAATGAATTAACTAGTAGGTGTTTATGGCATATAAATATAGCAGTAAAAAAAAAAAAAGTATAGCAGTGAGTTATAAGTAAACGAGGAATCTCCGGGGCCAGCAAAGGATCAGTAGGAGGTTTCTTCATTGATTTGGAATCAAGGCAGTCTTTATTATTAAACAAGAATAAATTGAAATAATTACAGTAAAGCAGTAAAATAGTATAACGGTGAGTTAAAAGTAAACAGCACTGTAAATTACTTAATGCATAAACTTGTGAGTCTTAAAACTTTAAACCTCTTCTTCTCTGTCCTCTCTCTTTCTGGTGTAGCATAGGCTGTGCAGGGTGAATTGAGGAATGTGCTCCACCCCCCGCACCTCCTTCCACCCCCCCACCCCATTTCCCTTAGTAAAAAAAAGCTAGAATTATAAAAAATTATAGTTTACAACTTTATTAACTGGAACCTTCAAGAGCTAAAGTTTGATCCTTCTACTGAGAACCAGCTGCCTTTTGCTAATTAGTGTGCAACCCGCATTATCCCTGTGAATAAGACTATTACAGAGGACATGAAATCCAGAAACCTTCCCTTGAGGATGAAGTATTCAAATGCTAGTTAGCTACTTTGTTGACATAACAGGACAGTAGTATATCTATCATATCTATCATATGACTTTTTATTTTTTATGTTATGCCCCGATTTACCATGGGGTTCTTGACTAGCCAGAACAGGATGTTCAGCAGTCTTACACTGTCTTGCATTCAACCATAGTGGCTAGTTTGGCCTTGACAATAAGGTTTTAGTAAAAAGTCTCATCACTGCTGCTCTTTTTTGAGACCATGTTTCTATTTTTTTTCTAGTGTTCCCTTCCATTTACACTACAAAAGAGGAAAACGGATTGCCATTGATAACCCAAACTCTGGGGTTAACTCGTAATTTCCATTACATTTGTTATGTAGTAAATCTACAACTTCAAAGCAATTCAAAGTAGGGATGAACCGATTTAACTTTTTGTCTCCTGGTTCTGAACTGGTCTGATATCCCAACTCACGGTACTGGTGGTGGATGAAACCATGTAGTGATCAAATGCCAATGCTCTCTCTCTTCCCCATATTTAAAATGTGTAAAACTAATACCGCAAAACTCATCGGGATCAATCTTCTATGTGTAAGTTAACATGTTGCAAATTTTACCCTTGCTACTAAGAGTTAGTATATGACACGCAACAGTAGTCCTCATTTTCTGAGCTGCTTTCTGAGCTGCTTTTGTCAAGCTTTGTGAGATGTGAAAACTTTTATTTCACCCCCAAAATGTTTCTACATCACTGAAAAGAGCAAGTGAAAATCTAGTTTTGGGGAGAAGTCTGTTTTTGCTTGTGGTAAGCTAGCCCCAAATCACACCATCAAAACTTCTAGTTTCATATTTAAAAAATCCTGCCACCGCCTTTATACTATATACTTGTTTTGTGAAGCACATGCAGGAAGGATTGAATTACAATCAGCAATGGTTTTACATATCAACATTAGGTTATTGCAGCAAATGGACATTAGTATGTACCACCTGTTGTTGTGGCACTAAAAACTGAGTTGATGGCTCACTATGACTCTGAACTATGGTAGCTTTGCTTAGCCTACATGCAATAAATCAATTGCCTGACTCTCTCCATCCCTGCAGAATGTATAGGCTAGTATACCATAGTTGATCATGTGTTACATGCTAATTCCAATGTTTCTTTTCTTGATTCCCATGTGGAGAAACAAAACTTTTTAAATGACGTGTACATTTTGACTGGCAGTAGGTTATATTACTTACTAAAAAGGATGTGTATAAAGACTGTATGTACTGATCGTCACCAGTTTCAGTGCTATTCTTAACAGACATGTCTTCAGTATTTCCATTCCACTGGTCGAGACTGTGTGTTTTTTCCCCCGTCAGCTACTTGTGGTGCAGCTTCGTGCTGCCTTCATGGGAACGGGAAGTTAGATTATCATCTCTAAAATTTTACCCACATGGCGTTTACTGTGTAAACTCTGGAAAATTGACGCTCTCTTGCTTGGTGGAAAAGTGTTTATTTGTCTGAGGAATACACCGCGAACGTCTTGTTATCGCAGTGGTTACACATTTACAAGAGGATTATCCGTTGTCGGACTCACCCTGAAAGCAACTTCGCTGCGACACCAGCGACTGAGGTGCACCCACCTCGCGCTGTGAGTCGCAGACAGTTTGTGCCAAAGCGGACATATACTGTAGTTTCAGTAGGCTATAAAAATGGAACGTTAAAAACTGAAGCCCTGTCTTGCTCTGTTGGGGATTGTAAGCGGCACTTTATCAGAGGTGCTGAAGTTAACCTGTGTGGAATTATTCATGAGATTTCTGTTTGATCACAGGTCTTTGTCGGTTAGTTTCGTTTTCCCATGAGCACCTCCTCGTCTCATTCAGTTCTGTGTCTGTCAGACGGTCGAGGGGATACTTCCAGCAAATCAGTAACATAATACAGTACATGTCAGAGAACTCAGTTTGTGGGAGAGATTCTGAATGTGCAGAAAGTTTTGAACATGAGCAGATAAGTTAGTGTTTCCCAAACATTCATTTATTTGTGGCGGCCTGCCACATTATCAACGCTGATCGCCACATATTGATCTTCAATTTTATTTTACAAGGCCTATTTAAAATCGTATTAGAGCTGCAGGCAGCGCGTATTCGCGCAGCACATCCTCTCGCTCGTCTCTCTCTCCCTGTTAACACAGCTGCACAAATCTGTCCAACACAATGCTGTCAATGTCGGAGACCCAGCTATTAAAAGTTATTAGCAAGCATGTAAGGAGCCTAGTTAATGAGGGGAGCTAAGTTAATGTTAGAATACAGCTGGTTTTCAAGGCTAACATGCTGTATCTGCGCCACAGTTACACTGTCATTCTGTGGGAAACCCTGAGTTATGATAAGTTATTAATTCCAGTCAATAACTGAATTAAAATTAAGATTAGATTAATTTATTACTGAGATGAAAAGGGGCCACAAACACATTTAAATAGGTTACTTCCCCACAAAAGAGGAGGTAAGATTTAATCATGTGTGTTGACTCAGCAGGGATGATATTAAATAAGTTGATCTACAGGAGAAAAATATTTAAAAGCAATAAGAATGCCTGAGAGCCTCACAATATTATATTCTAATTATATATTTTGAATTGTCACCTGCAACCTGAATTTTTAGACATTTCCAACATAAATTGGTGCAGAAAAGGCAGAAACTGGAGCAGAAATTTCCCCCAGAATGCATAGAATGATGTGTTTAATGCTCAAAATCTTCTGGGGGAGGACCCCCATACCCTCCACTTATTAAGTGCCCCATCCAGGAAAACAGTACCTGGCTTCACACACAGTTTCTGGGAGGGAAATTCACTTATTTGTTAAATATAATTACTTTTCACATGGCTTTTTTGTTACCTTTTCCATGTCAACAAAGAGTAACAATAAAAAATATAGACGCAAGCAGCGATTCGCGGGTTCATATTTTTTTTCCCAATATCGCCATCAAAATAATTTCACAAATACAG
>NW_024040707.1:31122818-31280683 GCF_014851395.1 Micropterus salmoides | reverse complement strand
TTTACACACTTCGTACTTTAACGAACTCCTCCTAGGGATTTAGTCCGACCGACCTCAAATTTGTGCTGTGCCTTCTAAAGGCATTGAAGATGAAAAGTTGTGCTATTGCAAGTTTTCGTCAATGGGCGTGTCCGTGGCGTGGCGTCAAAGATCAGCTCTTCGCCATGACACGGAAGTTGTCGTAATTCAGTGTACATGCTCACATCTGGACCAAACTGTACATGTAGGATGAGAGTCCCGCCCTGAACACATGTACATGCTGACATTCACACAGTCATAGCGCCACCTGCTGGCAACAGGAAGTGACTTTTAACGAAGCAGCCCCCGCCGCACGTTTACCTACGTGCACGAATTTTCTGTGGTACGTGTATCTTGTCCAGACGCACAAAAAAGCCTCTTGGAGCGATGCCCTAAATCAACAGGAAGTCGGCCATTTTGAATTTTACGTCAAATTTTGGATGATTTACACACTTCGTACTTTAACGAACTCTCCTAGGGATTTAGTCCGACCGACTTCAAATTTGTGCTGTGCCTTCAAAGGCATTGAAGATGAAAAGTTGTGCTATTTGCGAGTTTTCGTCAATGGGTGTCCGTGGCGTGGCGTCAGAGATCAAGTCTTCGCCATGACACAGGAAGTTGTTGTAACTTCAGTGTACATGCTCACATCTGAACCAAACTTTACGTGCTTGATAACTCTCCCACCCCGTTATGGAGGACCGATCCTGACACAGTCAGAAATAAATACAGAAATAAATAAATGCTCAATAAATAAATAAGCATCCAATTAAATACACAAAAAAATAAGTAAATAAATAAATGTAGGTAGTAAAATTATACAAGGAGACATAAATGTATATTTTAATTAGTGCCTTTACTTATTCACCTTGTTATAATTACCTTATTTGTTTATTCAACTTTATTTATTACTAATTTTTTTAATGTATTTATTTATGTGTGTGTTTTAATATTTTTGTCTGTTTTATTCTTCCTTTGTATTTATTTACCTTATTTATTTTCACCCATGGTATTTATTTCTGCCTGTCTTAAATTTTTGTATGCATTTCTGCCTCATTATGCAAATGAGGAGGGGCTGTGTCTCAAGGGGTCATTCTCTGCTATTGGTGGACCAGTCAGACAGGAGAGCTCCTACTCTGCCTGCAGACATCAACGATCTTGCCCCTCACACAGTCAGATGGCTTCCTTCAGTGCGCTGAGGTGTTTAACAACTCTGAAGACAATACTACCAGCAATGTCTTCCTTCTCTTTTCCGTAGACGCTCCGACAGACAGTGCTTTCAGTTTGCTGCATGCATGGACACAGAACTGCGGTATAGGGAGAAGCACACGGTCAGCTGGCTGCAGCTAAATCTGGAGTGCACTCGTATTCAATTCTGTATGGTAAATTCAGTTTTAACGGAGCAGAGCGAGCTGACAGGCAGAGTTAGAGACTTTTTCTGTCTGTTTCTCTCTTTACAAAGACGCATGTTGCAGTCAGAGTCTTCTCTGAGATGCGAGCACGACATACAACACAATTTATCAAATTACACAACGGATATACAGTATGAAAATAAGATTGATTGGATTATACTCACAGGAAGTATAAAACCTCTTACATGGGTCTATTAAAAGTAAAGTAACACAAAATGTCAGGGAAATTACTTTACTTAGATTTAAGTACTGCAGTTGTACATTTGAAATACCTTCCTACCTTTCTGATAGGAAGCCTTCTTGAGGTGGTATAAAACATTTCTTCTTATATTCTGATTTGAGTTGTGGACAACTATGACCACATGAATTAAAAAAATTAAATTTCACTGCCCAAGCTATAACACAAGTCTTGTTCATCAGACTACATGCTGTACAGTATTTGTGGACAGATTTGTCCCAGGATTTCTTATGCATTTCTTCTTCTTCGTTGCATGATTTAGAATAATAAGGTGAGAAATGGGTCTATTCTGAGTTCATCCTGCACTGCAGCAGCTAATAAAGTCCATTTAATCCCAAAAACGCTTTTCTTTTAGGCAGGCTGGAGCAGAAAACAACTCACCTTTCTCAAGTTGTACAGTAATGTCACATGTGTATGAAGGTGGATCAAACAAGCTAATCTTAAATGTCAAAGTAGAGAGGAGCCTAGTAGGCCTATTTATTTCATTCATTACACAATATGAATAAGCTATGCAGACAGTTGTAAAGAAAGAACATCTTTTTTCTCTGTTCTCTACTTGTTATAGTTACACAGTATTAGGGGTGTGGGCTGTATTAAAAGTATCCACTGTTCTCCCATGCTCTAACACACAGTAACGATGAAATGTGTGCTGTTCTCACATTCTTCCTCTGTATGTACACATAAACAACAAGGCAGGAATTTATTTATTGTTTGGGTACATTATTGTTCAGTGTACATGTCACATCTGAAACAAACTTTACGTGCTTGATAACTCTCCCACCCCGCAGACATCTACACGCCAATACCGATTTATATTCATAGCGGCAAGTGCTATGTAGCTCCACATAGGGGACACAGGAAGTGACATATAGCATTCATGCGGCGTCGGAACCGCGTAGGAAATTCACAGCCGCACCGGCAGAGCTCCAGAATGCAACTCGGCCGGCTCACGCGCGGACGCGCTTACAAGTGCGAGGGCCCGCCCAACGCTGCTTGCAGCTTTAATTATTTTTTTTTTTTTTTTTTTTTTTTTTTCTGCAAAGTAGGCCAAATGACATGGCCTAAACATTCTCGAAAACTCACCAAAATTTGCAAACATGTCAGAACCGGTGAAAAATTTCGTATTCTACAAGTTTCGCACATGGGCGTGCAAAATGACTCGCTAGCGCCACCTAGAAAATTGGAAAATTAGCCCCTCGTTCACGTTCAACCTACATGTACGAAATTTTCTGGGGACATGTATCATATCAAGACGCACAAAAAAGCCTCAAGAACCCATAGCCTAAAGTCAACAGGAAGTCGGCCATTTTGAATTTTACGGCCATTTTTGGATGATTTACACACTTCGTACTTTAACGAACTCCTCCTAGGGATTTAGTCGGATCGACGTCAAATTTCTGCTGTGCCTTCTAAAGGCATTGACGATGAAAAGTTGTGCTATTTGCGCGTTTTCGTCAATGGGCGTGTCCGTGGCGTCGATGATTCGCATGAAACAGGAAGTTGTTGTAACTTCAGTGTACATGCTCACATCTGGACCAAACTGTACATGTAGGATGAGAGTCCCGCCCTGAACACATGTACATGCCGACATTCACCCACAGTCATAGCGCCACCTGCTGGCAACAGAAGTGACTTTAACGAAGCAGCCCCCGCCGCACGTTTCACCTACGTGCACGAATTTTCTGTGGTACGTGTATCTTGTCCAGACGCACAAAAAAGCCTCTTGGAGCCATAGCCTAAAAACAGGAAGTCGGCCATTTTGAATTTTACGTCAAATTTTGGATGATTTACACACTTCGTACTTTAACGAACTCCTCCTAGGGATTTAGTCCGACCGACCTCAAATTTTGCTGTGCCTTCTAAAGGCATTGAAGATGAAAAGTTGTGCTATTTGCAAGTTTTCGTCAATGGGCGTGTCCGTGGCGTGGCGTCAAAGATCAATCTTCGCCATGACACGGAAGTTGTCGTAACTTCAGTGTACATGCTCACATCTGGACCAAACTGTACATGTAGGATGAGAGTCCCGCCCTGAACACATGTACATGCTGACATTCACAGACAGTCATAGCGCCACCTGCTGGCAACAGGAAGTGACTTTTAACGAAGCAGCCCCCGCCGCACGTTTTACCTACGTGCACGAATTTTCTGTGGTACGTGTATCTTGTCCAGACGCACAAAAAAGCCTCTTGGAGCGATGCCCTAAAATCAACAGGAAGTCGGCCATTTTGAATTTTACGTCAAATTTTGGATGATTTACACACTTCGTACTTTAACGAACTCCTCCTAGGGATTTAGTCCGACCGACTTCAAATTTGTGCTGTGCCTTCTAAAGGCATTGAAGATGAAAAGTTGTGCTATTTGCGAGTTTTCGTCAATGGGTGTGTCCGTGGCGTGGCGTCAGAGATCAAGTCTTCGCCATGACACAGGAAGTTGTTGTAACTTCAGTGTACATGCTCACATCTGAACCAAACTTTACGTGCTTGATAACTCTCCCACCCCGCTATGGAGGACCGATCCTGACACAGTCAGAAATAAATACAGAAATAAATAAATGCTCAATAAATAAATAAGCATCCAATTAAATACACAAAAAAATAAGTAAATAAATAAATGTAGGTAGTAATTAAATTATACAAGGAGACATAAATGTATATTTTAATTAGTGCCTTTACTTATTCACCTTTGTTATAATTACCTTATTTGTTTTATTAATTTTTTTAATGTATTTATTTATGTGTGTGTTTTAATATTTTTGTCTGTTTTATTCTTCCTTTGTATTTATTTACCTTATTTATTTTCACCCATGGTATTTATTTCTGCCTGTCTTAAATTTTTGTATGCATTTCTGCCTCATTATGCAAATGAGGAGGGGCTGTGTCTCAAGGGGTCATCTTCTCTGCTATTGGTGGACCAGTCAGACAGGAGAGCTCCTACTCTGCCTGCAGACATCAACGATCTTGCCCCTCACACAGTCAGATGGCTTCCTTCAGTGCGCTGAGGTGTTTAACAACTCTGAAGACAATACTACCAGCAATGTCTTCCTTCTCTTTTCACGTAGAAGCACCGACAGACAGTGCTTTCAGTTTGCTGCATGCATGGACACAGAACTGCGGTATAGGGAGAAGCACACGGTCAGCTGGCTGCAGCTAAATCTGGAGTGCACTCGTATTCAATTCTGTATGGTAAATTCAGTTTTAACGGAGCAGAGCGAGCTGACAGGCAGAGTTAGAGACTTTTTCTGTCCGTTTCTCTCTTTACAAAGACGCATGTTGCAGTCAGAGTCTTCTCTGAGATGCGAGCACGACATACAACACAATTTATCAAATTACACAACGGATATACAGTATGAAAATAAGATTGATTGGATTATACTCACAGGAAGTATAAAACCTCTTACATGGTCTATTAAAAGTAAAGTAACACAAAAATGTCAGGGAAATTACTTTACTTAGATTTAAGTACTGCAGTTGTACATTTGAAATACCTTCCTACCTTTCTGATAGGAAGCCTTCTTGAGGTGGTATAAAACATTTCTTCTTATATTCTGATTTGAGTTGTGGACAACTATGACCACATGAATTAAAAAAACATTTCACTGCCCAAGTCAGCTATAACACAAGTCTTGATCATCAGACTACATGCTGTACAGTATTTGACTACAGATTTTGTCCCAGGATTTCTTATGCATTTCTTCTTCTTCGTTGCATGATTTAGAATAATAAGGTGAGAAATGGGTCTATTCTGAGTTCATCCTGCACTGCAGCAGCTAATAAAGTCCATTTAATCCCAAAACGCTTTTCTTTTAGGCAGGCTGGAGCAGAAAACAACTCACCTTTCTCAAGTTGTACAGTAATGTCACATGTGTATGAAGGTGGATCAAACAAGCTAATCTTAAATGTCAAAGTAGAGAGGAGCCTAGTAGGCCTATTTATTTTCATTCATTACACAATATGAATAAGCTATGCAACAGTTGTAAAGAAAGAACATCTTTTTCTTCTGTTCTCTACTTGTTATAGTTACACAGTATTAGGGGTGTGGGCTGTATTAAAAGTATCCACTGTTCTCCCATGCTCTAACACACAGTAACGATGAAATGTGTGCTGTTCTCACATTCTTCCTCTGTATGTACACATAAACAACAAGGCAGGGAAATATAAAAGGAATTTATTTTATTGTTTGGGTACATTATTGTTCAGTGTACATGTTCACATCTGAAACAAACTTTACGTGCTTGATAACTCTCCCACCCCGCAGACATCTACACGTCAATACCGATTTATATTCATAGCGGCAAGTGCTATGTAGCTCCACATAGGGGACACAGGAAGTGACATATAGCACATTCATGCGGCGTCGGAAACGCGTAGGAAATTCACAGCCGCACCGGCAGAACTCCAGAATGTGCAACTCGGCCGGCTCACGCGCGGACGCGCTTACAAGTGCGAGGGCCCGCCCAACGCTGCTTGCAGCTTTAATTTACTTTATTTTTTGTGTATTTAATTGGTTATTTATTTATTGAGCATTTATTAGGCCCGAGCACGACCGTGCGAGGTCCCTATTGAATCTGCTCGGATTATTATTTTTATTTATTTTTTTTTTTCTGCAAAGTAGGCCCAAATGACATGGCCTAAACATACTCGAAAACTCACCAAAATTTGCAAACATGTCAGAACCGGTGAAAAATTTCGTATTCTACAAGTTTCGCACATGGGCGTGGCAAAATGACTCGCTAGCGCCACCTAGAAAATTGGAAATGATTAGCCCCTCGTTCACGTTCAACCTACATGTACGAAATTTTCTGGGGACATGTATCGTATCAAGACGCACAAAAAAGCCTCAAGAACCCATAGCCTAAAGTCAACAGGAAGTCGGCCATTTTGAATTTTATGGCCATTTTTGGATGATTTACATACTTCGTACTTTAACGAACTCCTCCTAGGGATTTAGTCGGATCGACGTCAAATTTCTGCTGTGCCTTCTAAAGGCATTGACGATGAAAAGTTGTGCTATTTGCAGTTTTCGTCAATGGGCGTGTCCGTGGCGTGGCGTCGATCAGCTTCGCCATGACACGGAAGTTGTTGTAACTTCAGTGTACATGCTCACATCTGGACCAAACTGTACATGTAGGATGAGAGTCCCGCCCTGAACACATGTACATGCCGACATTCACCCACAGTCATAGCGCCACCTGCTGGCAACAGAAAGTGACTTTAACGAAGCAGCCCCCGCCGCACGTTTCACCTACGTGCACGAATTTTCTGTGGTACGTGTATCTTGTCCAGACGCACAAAAAAGCCTCTTGGAGCCATAGCCTAAAATCAACAGGAAGTCGGCCATTTTGAATTTTACGTCAAATTTTGGATGATTTACACACTTCGTACTTTAACGAACTCCTCCTAGGGATTTAGTCGACCGACCTCAAATTTGTGCTGTGCCTTCTAAAGGCATTGAAGATGAAAAGTTGTGCTATTTGCAAGTTTTCGTCAATGGGCGTGTCCGTGGCGTGGCGTCAAAGATCAACTCTTCGCCATGACACGGAAGTTGTCGTAACTTCAGTGTACATGCTCACATCTGGACCAAACTGTACATGTAGGATGAGAGTCCCGCCCTGAACACATGTACATGCTGACATTCACAGACAGTCATAGCGCCACCTGCTGGCAACAGGAAGTGACTTTTAACGAAGCAGCCCCCGCCGCACGTTTTACCTACGTGCACGAATTTTCTGTGGTACGTGTATCTTGTCCAGACGCACAAAAAAGCCTCTTGGAGCCATAGCCTAAAATCAACAGGAAGTCGGCCATTTTGAATTTTACGTCAAATTTTGGATGATTTACACACTTCGTACTTTAACGAACTCCTCCTAGGGATTTAGTCCGACCGACCTCAAATTTGTGCTGTGCCTTCTAAAGGCATTGAAGATGAAAAGTTGTGCTATTTGCAAGTTTTCGTCAATGGGCGTGTCCGTGGCGTGGCGTCAAAGATCAACTCTTCGCCATGACACGGAAGTTGTCGTAACTTCAGTGTACATGCTCACATCTGGACCAAACTGTACATGTAGGATGAGAGTCCCGCCCTGAACACATGTACATGCTGACATTCACAGACAGTCATAGCGCCACCTGCTGGCAACAGGAAGTGACTTTTAACGAAGCAGCCCCCGCCGCACGTTTTACCTACGTGCACGAATTTTCTGTGGTACGTGTATCTTGTCCAGACGCACAAAAAAGCCTCTTGGAGCCATAGCCTAAATCAACAGGAAGTCGGCCATTTTGAATTTTACGTCAAATTTTGGATGATTTACACACTTCGTACTTTAACGAACTCCTCCTAGGGATTTAGTCCGACCGACCTCAAATTTGTGCTGTGCCTTCTAAAGGCATTGAAGATGAAAAGTTGTGCTATTTGCAAGTTTTCGTCAATGGGCGTGTCCGTGGCGTGGCGTCAAAGATCAACTCTTCGCCATGACACGGAAGTTGTCGTAACTTCAGTGTACATGCTCACATCTGGACCAAACTGTACATGTAGGATGAGAGTCCCGCCCTGAACACATGTACATGCTGACATTCACCGACAGTCATAGCGCCACCTGCTGGCAACAGGAAGTGACTTTTAACGAAGCAGCCCCCGCCGCACGTTTTACCTACGTGCACGAATTTTCTGTGGTACGTGTATCTTGTCCAGACGCACAAAAAAGCCTCTTGGAGCGATGCCCTAAAATCAACAGGAAGTCGGCCATTTTGAATTTTACGTCAAATTTTGGATGATTTACACACTTCGTACTTTAACGAACTCCTCCTAGGGATTTAGTCCGACCGACTTCAAATTTGTGCTGTGCCTTCTAAAGGCATTGAAGATGAAAAGTTGTGCTATTTGCGAGTTTTCGTCAATGGGTGTGTCCGTGGCGTGGCGTCAGAGATCAAGTCTTCGCCATGACACAGGAAGTTGTTGTAACTTCAGTGTACATGCTCACATCTGAACCAAACTTTACGTGCTTGATAACTCTCCCACCCCGCTATGGAGGACCGATCCTGACACAGTCAGAAATAAATACAGAAATAAATAAATGCTCAATAAATAAATAAGCATCCAATTAAATACACAAAAAAATAAGTAAATAAATAAATGTAGGTAGTAATTAAATTATACAAGGAGACATAAATGTATATATTTTAATTAGTGCCTTTACTTATTCACCTTTGTTATAATTACCTTATTTGTTTATTAATTTTTTTAATGTATTTATTTATGTGTGTGTTTTAATATTTTTGTCTGTTTTATTCTTCCTTTGTATTTATTTACCTTATTTATTTTCACCCATGGTATTTATTTCTGCCTGTCTTAAATTTTTGTATGCATTTCTGCCTCATTATGCAAATGAGGAGGGGCTGTGTCTCAAGGGGTCATCTTCTCTGCTATTGGTGGACCAGTCAGACAGGAGAGCTCCTACTCTGCCTGCAGACATCAACGATCTTGCCCCTCACACAGTCAGATGGCTTCCTTCAGTGCGCTGAGGTGTTTAACAACTCTGAAGACAATACTACCAGCAATGTCTTCCTTCTCTTTTCACGTAGAAGCACCGACAGACAGTGCTTTCAGTTTGCTGCATGCATGGACACAGAACTGCGGTATAGGGAGAAGCACACGGTCAGCTGGCTGCAGCTAAATCTGGAGTGCACTCGTATTCAATTCTGTATGGTAAATTCAGTTTTAACGGAGCAGAGCGAGCTGACAGGCAGAGTTAGAGACTTTTTCTGTCTGTTTCTCTCTTTACAAAGACGCATGTTGCAGTCAGAGTCTTCTCTGAGATGCGAGCACGACATACAACACAATTTATCAAATTACACAACGGATATACAGTATGAAAATAAGATTGATTGGATTATACTCACAGGAAGTATAAAACCTCTTACATGGGTCTATTAAAAGTAAAGTAACACAAAAATGTCAGGGAAATTACTTTACTTAGATTTAAGTACTGCAGTTGTACATTTGAAATACCTTCCTACCTTTCTGATAGGAAGCCTTCTTGAGGTGGTATAAAACATTTCTTCTTATATTCTGATTTGAGTTGTGGACAACTATGACCACATGAATTAAAAAAACATTTCACTGCCCAAGTCAGCTATAACACAAGTCTTGATCATCAGACTACATGCTGTACAGTATTTGTGGACAGATTTTGTCCCAGGATTTCTTATGCATTTCTTCTTCTTCGTTGCATGATTTAGAATAATAAGGTGAGAAATGGGTCTATTCTGAGTTCATCCTGCACTGCAGCAGCTAATAAAGTCCATTTAATCCCCAAAACGCTTTTCTTTTAGGCAGGCTGGAGCAGAAAACAACTCACCTTTCTCAAGTTGTACAGTAATGTCACATGTGTATGAAGGTGGATCAAACAAGCTAATCTTAAATGTCAAAGTAGAGAGGAGCCTAGTAGGCCTATTTATTTTCATTCATTCATTACACAATATGAATAAGCTATGCAGACAGTTGTAAAGAAAGAACATCTTTTTCTTCTGTTCTCTACTTGTTATAGTTACACAGTATTAGGGGTGTGGGCTGTATTAAAAGTATCCACTGTTCTCCCATGCTCTAACACACAGTAACGATGAAATGTGTGCTGTTCTCACATTCTTCCTCTGTATGTACACATAAACAACAAGGCAGGGAAATATAAAAGGAATTTATTTTATTGTTTGGGTACATTATTGTTCAGTGTACATGCTCACATCTGAAACAAACTTTACGTGCTTGATAACTCTCCCACCCCGCAGACATCTACACACCAATACCGATTTATATTCATAGCGGCAAGTGCTATGTAGCTCCACGTAGGGGACACAGGAAGTGACATATAGCACCTTCATGCGGCATTGGAACCGCGTAGGAAATTCACAGCCGCACCGGCAGAGCTCCAGAATGTGCAACTCGGCCGGCTCACGCGCGGACGCGCTACTAGTGCGAGGGCCCGCCCAACGCTGCTTGCAGCTTTAATTTATTTCTGTATTTATTTCTGACTGTGTCAGGATCGGTCCTCCATAGCGGGGTGGGAGAGTTATCAAGCACGTAAAGTTTGGTCTGGACAAGATACACGTACCACAGAAAATTCGTGCACGTAGGTGAAACGTGCGGCGGGGGCTGCTTCGTTAAAAGTCACTTCCTGTTGCCAGCAGGTGGCGCTATGACTGTGGGTGAATGTCAGCATGTACATTTGTTCAGGGCGGGACTCTCATCCTACATGTACAGTTTGGTGCAGATGTGAGCATGTACACTGAAGTTACGACAACTTCCGTGTCATGGCGAAGAGCTGATCTTTGACGCCACGGACACGCCCATTGACGAAAACTTGCAAATAGCACAACTTTTCATCTTCAATGCCTTTAGAAGGCACAGCACAAATTTGAGGTCGGTCGGACTAAATCCCTAGGAGGAGTTCGTTAAAGTACGAAGTGTGTAAATCATCCAAAATTTGACGTAAAATTCAAAATGGCCGACTTCCTGTTGGGTTTAGGCTATGGCTCCAAGAGACTTTTTTGTGCGTCTGGACAAGATACACGTACCACAGAAAATTCGTGCACGTAGGTTAAACATGCGGCGGGGGCTGCTTCGTTAAAGGTCACTTTCTATTGCCAGCAGGTGGCGCTATGACTGTGGGTGAATGTCGGCATGTACATGTGTTCAGGGCGGGACTCTCATCCTACATGTACAGTTTGGTGCAGATGTGAGCATGTACACTGAAGATACGACAACTTCCGTGTCATGGCGAAGAGTTGATCTTTGACGCCACGCCACGGACACGCCCATTGACGAAAACTTGCAAATAGCACAACTTTTCATCTTCAATGCCTTTAGAAGGCACAGCACAAATTTGAGGTCGGTCGGACTAAATCCCTAGGAGGAGTTCGTTAAAGTACGAAGTGTGTAAATCATCCAAAATTTGACGTAAAATTCAAAATGGCCGACTTCCTGTTGGGTTTAGGCTATGGCTCCAAGAGACTTTTTTGTGCGTCTGGACAAGATACACGTACCACAGAAAATTCGTGCACGTAGGTGAAACGTGCGGCGGGGGCTGCTTCGTTAAAGGTCACTTTCTGTTGCCAGCAGGTGGCGCTATGACTGTGGGTGAATGTCGGCATGTACATGTGTTCAGGGTGGGACTTTCATCCTAGATGTACAGTTTGGTCCAGATGTGAGCATGTACACTTAAGTTACGACAACTTCCTGTTTCATAGCGAATCATCGACGCCACGGACACGCCCATTGACGAAAACGCGCAAATAGCACAACTTTTCATCGTCAATGCCTTTAGAAGGCACAGCAGAAATTTGACGTCAATCCGACTAAATCCCTAGGAGGAGTTCGTTAAAGTACGAAGTGTGTAAATCATCCAAAAATGGCCGTAAAATTCAAAATGGCCGACTTCCTGTTGACTTTAGGCTATGGGTTCTTGAGGCTTTTTTGTGCGTCTTGATATGATACATGTCCCCAGAAAATTTCGTACATGTAGGTTGAACGTGAACGAGGGGCTAATTTTTTCCAATTTTCTAGGTGGCGCTAGCGAGTCATTTTGCAACGCCCATGTGCGAAACTTGTAGAATACGAAATTTTTCACCGGTTCTGACATGTTTGCAAATTTTGGTGAGTTTTCGAGAATGTTTAGGCCATGTCAGTTGAGCCTACTTTGCAGAAAAAAGAAAAAAAAAAAAATATATATATATATATATATATATATAATCCGAGCAAATTCAATAGGGACCTCACACGGTCGTGCTCGGGCCCTAAAAAAAAATATATAATCCGAGCAAATTCAATAGGGACCTCGCACGGTCGTGCTCGGGCCCTAATAATCCGAGCAAATTCAATAGGGACCTCGCACGGTCGTGCTCGGGCCCTAAATATAGCCGCAAGCGGCGATTCGCAGGTTCATACCTTTCTTCCCCAATATCGCCATCAAAATTATTTCACACATATGGTTCAACATTGTTATTAAACACATCCTGCAAGTTTTGTAACAACTCAACAACAATGTTCTGATCTATAGCTTGAATTGTATCATTCCACGTCCAGTTACGATGCATTTATAGCGCCCCCTAGTGGTGGATTTGAATGAGACTTTCAAGGCATATTTCTGGCACTCATGTGGACATACTGTGAGTTTTGTGATGATTGGACCAACACTTGCGGATTCTTGTCTATTTATATCCTGAGCCCACCCTTTACATGTTTATTGGTCAATATCTTGAAAACGAAAGGAGCTATCAACAAGCTTTATGCAACTTTATATACGCTAAGGCCAATGATGATCCAGAGAAAATTTGGTGGCAATTGGAGCTATGGTGTAGGAGGAGATGTAAAAAATGTGTTTGCATTATGGCAAGCGGCCATAAAAAATCCTGTTTTAATGTGTTATGTATCTGTATGTGTTGAGCAATAGTTTTTCAAATATGCTAGTTGACCTTTTCCTTAAAAAACAACTACAGCTTTTATTTGTAGGAGAGCACTGACTGCAAAGAACAAAATGTTTACTGGGAACAAGCCCACTCACTACCCCCCAGCTATCAAAAGCAAAACTGCAAGGGGAAAATATATACATACATGACCAGAAATTCTGTTCCTGGAGCACTACAAAGATGGAAGATCCTGCAATTTAATCTTCTGGATGGATGAACCATGTGCCTGGCTGAATGTGTTCAGCTCTCATTACCCAGCAATAAAGAGAGCAGGCATTTGTAATGGATGGAAAATAAGTATACTAGAAGAAAATGACTCTGACACCAGCAGAATAACAGTAAACCTGTTCAAAAATGGAACTGCCATGATACAAGGTGACCTGAGACAGTTTGAGCTCGACTTTCCTGCTATGAGACTGAGAGCTGAGAAGGAGAAGGAGGTCCTTGCAAGCATCGCTCCAACCCTGGAAGTCAAACCGTCCTGTTCTGTCCCTGCTCCAGACAGACAGCCTGCAGATGCTGACACTGATCCTCTCCTGCTTCAGCACTCTGAGGCCCTGGACATCATGAGAGAACACTTCTCCCAGATGGAAATAGAACTGGTACAGATCAGAGAGCAGCTGGACCAACAGCAGCCTACCTCTCCTACTGTCAGTGACTTCCAGGCCAAGAAAGAACAGGACAGTGTCAACTCACAGCTGAGAGAGTTTCAACAAGAACTAACTCATCAGAGAAGACAGCTGGATCATCTCAGTGAGGATGTGAAGGAACTTAGGAAGAACAGAGACAACTGCAGAACTGAGTTGGCTACTCTGAGAGAAGAGCTACAGGACCGGGACAGGCTCAGTCACCACCACCACAGCTCCACATCCAGACCCGACAGCTGAGTCTGAACAAACACACACAGGCAGAAGGGCTGATATTATCCTTCTCATGGACTCTAATGGGAAGTTCCTGGATGAAAAGACCTTATTCCCAAGGCACAGAACGGAGAAGATCTGGTGCCCCAACACCAGGAGAGCCCTGGAGCTGTTAACAGTGCCTGAGCTAGGCTCGCCTAGCTACATCATCATCCATACAGGCACCAACCACTTAAGGTCCTAGCAGGACAGACTGGCAGACTCTCTGGGGAGAGTCATTGAGCAAGCCTCCACCAATTTCCCTACCAGCAAGATAGTTATATCCACACTGCTGCACAGGAGAGACTTCCACCCTCACACTATTCACAGAGTGAATATCAGACTCTCCAGGGACTGTGCCCTCAAACCCAACGTGTTCTTGGCCCACCACCCGACCCTGCACCTGGACTACTTGTATGATAACATACACCTACACAGAAATGCAGTCCCCACCCTTGCTAGGACCCTGAAGGATGTTGCTCTTGGAAGGAGCCCTACTACCACTCCAAGGGGTAACCACACAACACAGACCCCACGCAGACCTCCAAGACCATCCAGACCTCCACCATACATCCACCCCCGGCCGTCAGAGAGGACGGCCAGGCCACCAAACACACCGCATCATCAACATCCCAACCCACAGCCAACACAACACTGGCCACTGATACCCAGCCAGAGAGCCCCCCAGCCTGGAGGTCCTATACCCCCCCCATCCCAACGGCAGAACTAAGACTACAGGAACAGCAGCCTATTAGACTGAACTACGCTGCAGCGGTGAGAAGAGCAACAGCCTCGCCCCCCTCTGGTGAACTCAAAGACATATTACACATGCCAAACCTGCTCTGCTCTCACTTCATATAGCAACATGGTGAAAGAGCAGAGACCTCTTAGAGACATCACAATAATTCATAGTTTAGCATGTTGGATATCATTTTAAACGAATAGTAATATAAGGACAATTCTTAACAGTATTTCACACATGATACACTCTAAAATGTCACTCAAAGTTTAATATTTTATTTATTTACCTACAACACTATTTTCCTCTTTTTACACTTTTTTTCTCTTCTTTTCGTTTGTTACTAGTATTATTTTTTAATATCTAGTTTACTATTATTTGTTTTTTAAGGTGTAAGGTCTAATTTTTGAACAGATTACACTTAGAGATGAAATCGTTTACAATAACATGTTGGAACATTCAAGGTCTGAGATCATCAGCTTTTGGTTTAAAGAGCAGAAATCCAGATTTTAATAGAGAGTTAAAAGGGTCCGACATCATAGTTTTACAGGAGACATTGTGCAGAGAAGATGTTTCTACTGGCCGTCCTCACGGCTACCCTGAGATTATTATACCATCAACAAAAAATTCTACAATAACCCAAGGCAGAGATTCAGGAGGCATGATTATATGGTGTAAATCAGAACTGAGCCAGTCCTTCACAGTTATTAAAAAAGAACAATCTTATATATGGTTGAAAATTAACAAACAGATGATTTGTGCTGAGCAATATGTCTACATGTGTGCCATCTATATACCTCCATCAGAATCCCGTTACTACAACCCAGATATTTTCTCTATTCTTGAGGAGGAAGTTAACCATTATAAAACCATGGGAAATGTATTACTCTGTGGAGACTTGAACGCTCGAATAGGGGAAAGAGCTGACACTATGAACACCCAGGGAGACAAACACTTACCTGGAAGCACCTGCTTCCCCCTCCCTGAATGTCCTGCTAGAAAGAGCTTTGACAAGCTTACTAACAAAAGCGGTATGCAGCTTCTACAGCTCTGCCGTACGCTGGGTCTGTACATAGTCAACGGCAGGCTACGAGGGGACTCTTTGGGTCGCTACACTTACAGCTCAGCTCTTGGCAATAGTACAGTAGATTATTTCATTACAGATCTAGATCCAATGTCTCTCAGAGCTTTCACAGTCAGCCCCCTCACACCCCTCTCAGACCACAGCAAAATCACTATCTATCTGAAAAGGGCTCAGTCTAAGTCTGGGGCCCCTAGTGCCTGTGAACTGTTTAACAGCACATACCCATACAGATGGACCCCAGACAGCATGGGGGCATACCAAAAGGCACTGGAAAATCAAAATATACATGATTTAACTCATTTATTTCTAACTGAAACATTTCCCCAGAATAATTCTGGTGTAAATTCTGGTGTGGACAAAATCAATTCAATATTTCATTATTTGGCTTCATTGTCTAATTTGAAAGCCTCCAAACCAAAACCTCAACAAATGAACAATAACAAATGGTTTGACACTGAATGCAAAGACCTAAGGAAAACTTTAAGGAAATTATCAAATGAAAAGCATAGAGACCCAGATAACCACAACATACGCTATCAATATGAGGCCACTCTGAAACAATACAAGTACACCCTAAAAACTAAGAAAGAACAACACAGCAAGAACTAGCTCTGTGAAAGTGAGGAATCCTTAGAGTCCAACCAGTTCTGGGAGAAATGGAACAACCTAAACAAAACCCAGCAGGATGAATCGGCAATCCAAGATGGAAATACTTGGATTAATCACTTTAGTGAATTATACAGTAATATTACAAAAAATGATGATCAGTACAAGATATTCACGAAATGGAAAACTCTGGAGGCGGTGATAAAAAACAACCAAAACCCTCTAGATTACCCTGTAACAGAACAAGAATTAACAGAAGTCATCCAGTCCCTGAAAGGAAAAAAGGCTTGTGGTATTGATGGAATCCTCAACGAAATGATCAAATACTCAGACCATAAAATCAGATTGGCTATAATAAAACTATTCAATACTATTCTAGCAACTGGAACTTTTCCAGACATCTGGAACAAAGGTTTAATAACCCCAATTCATAAATCCGGAGATAAATGTGACCCAAATAACTACAGAGGAATATGTGTATCCAGTAACCTGGGAAAAATATTCTGCAACATCATTAATAAACGACTTGTCAACTTTGTTGATAACCACAATATTCTGCATAAATGCCAAATTGTTTTTTTGCCAAATTGCCGCATAACAGACCATATATTTACCCTCCAGACTCTAATTGATCAAGAATTAAACATTAAGAAAAGAAAGGTATATGCCTGTTTTGTTGACTTCCAAAAAGCCTTTGATTCCATCTGGCACAAAACATGTATACAAAAAGTGAATGTGCCATAAAGATTGGAAACAAACAAACAGCGTTCTTCTCCCAGGGCCAGGGAGTGAGGCAGGGATGCAATCTCAGTCCAATTCTCTTCAACCTATATATAAATGAATTAGCAAACCAGTTAGAAAATTCAGAAACACCTGCCTCCTCCTGAATGACACAGAGATCAGAGGTCTGCTGTATGCAGATGACTTAGTGTTGCTCTCAACTACTAAAGAAGGTTTGCAGCAGCACCTTAACCTCCTTCAGAGATTCTGTCAGACCTGGGCCCTGACAGTAAACACAGCAAAGACTAAGATAATGATATTTCAGAAACAATACAGAAATCAGGTTACACACAATTTCTATTTAGACACCACTAAATTACAACACACAAAAAACTACACTTACCTTGGCCTCAACATTACATACACAGGGAACTTCAACATGGCTGTGAAAGATCTGAGGGACAAAGCAAGGAGAGCTTTCTATGCAATAAAAAGAAACTTTCCAATTTGTACTAGAACCAATAATTCTATATGGTAGCGAAATCTGGGGGCCAAAACTTAATAATGAATTTGACAAATGGGATAAAACAATCATAGAATCTTTCCATACAGAGTTCTGTAAGAGCATCCAGCAGGTGCAGAGAAAGACACCAAATAACCTGTGCAGAGCAGAGCTCGGCCAATACCCCCTCCTACTAAAAATTCAGAAAAGATCACTTAAATTTTACAATCACTTAAAATCAGTTAACCCCCAGACATATCATCACAAAGCCCTTACATACCAGGAGCTGAAACCAGAGAAGAGTCCCCTCAGTCAGCTGGTCCTAAGGCTCTCTGCAGTAACACGTCCCCAACAGCCTCAGGACAGCAATACCAACTCAAGCAGACCAAACCAAATTATCAGCAAGCAGAAAGAAAAATATATTGAATACCGGAAAGAAACGACTAAAACACAAAGTAAATTACAATGTTATCTGACCCTAAAAAGAGAACAATACAATAAAATGTCCCAAATTAAGAAAAATGTTGACAACATACAGACTGAGTGAACACAGCCTGGCCATAGAAAAGGCCAGCTCTGTCTGTGGCGACAGACAGAGCTGGCTACCACAAGAGGAGAGACTCTGCTCCCAGTGTGACAGAGGACAGGTAGAGACAGAGCTGCACTTTCTAACCTCATGCCCTAAATATAAAACACAAAGACAAAAACACTTTGCAAACATTTCCCAAATATACCCCGAATTCGAATTCATATCAGACACACAAAAACTCCCCTATTTACTGGGAGAAATGCCCAAATGCGAAATAATTGCTGCAAAATCTCAGACTAACAAATAATTGTACAGATTTTCAAATTATTATTATTTTGATCATTTGATATTTTAGTAATTGTTTTGTTTTTACATTTGATACTGATTTCTTTTTTCTTTTTATTATTTTTTTAATCAATTAATTCTAAAAAAAAATGTTTTTTTGTCTATTAATATATACACAGACACACGTTACCGTTTCATAAAATTTTTTTAACAAACACACACACAAACACACACGCTTACTGTTTTATTTATTTATTTTATTTTTAATATATTTTTATTTTTTAACACACACACAAACACACACACGCTTACTGTTTTATTTATTTTATTTTTAATATATTTTTATTTTTTAACACACACACACACACACTGAGGGAAATGTATGGGGCTGATTGTTCTTATGTTGTGTATATATGATGCTTTGGCAATGTTGTTATTACATTCATGCCAATAAAGCTAATTTGAATTGAATTTAATTGAGAGAGAGAGAGAAAGAGAGAAATCATTTATATTATGATCATTTATTATATTTATATTGGCGTAATAATCGCGGATAATAAAGCAGCATGAACAAACAACAGTTTGTCCGATACACGGACCAGCAGCACACAGTCACGATGATTAACCATGCTTCACTCACCAAAGCAGGCTCACTTCAGCAGAAAAGCGCAGCGGCGGCTTTTCCTCTGTTCAAACTTCTGGAGGACTGAAGTTTTTCAGAGAGCCCGCAGACTCATTGCAGCCCCGCAGTGCTGTTTAACATTTTCCACAGAGTTTAATAAATGTTACGATCTGACCGTCACTGAGCTCGTAGCTGTTTCATCCACCTGTTGGATGGTCTCCCTCAAAGCCAGAGGTGCTTATCAGGTCACGCGCGGTGCTGTCAGTGAGACAGTTCAGGGTCAGAGGTTACCCTCTTAAAGTGACAGAGCCTAATATGACAACACCTATATGCTGCTAAGACATTTTAACTCAAACACAGAAGTTACATAATGTCAGAGCTTTATTTGCCAGGTATGTGTGCACATACGAGGAATTTGACTCTGGATTGTACATTGCTCACCATGCACATACTTACAACATACAATAATACAATAATAAAATCAAACGCAGGCTACAGTATAGAGAACACATATATACACACTATAAACAACAACAATATAGACAGACAGAGACATTAGTGCAATGAGCAGAGTGCAAAGGATGCAGGAGTAAATTATTATTACCATTATTATGTACATGTTGGAGGTGGATTTGATATACAGGTACACATACATGAATACGTGTACACAGTGCGAGCATAGTGCAAAGGATGCTGGATTGAATAAGTATTATGTGCAGGTGTTATGTACTTGAGGTAGGTGGCTTTGGTAAACAGTATCTACAATATGACAATATAGCAGTATGAACAGTGTGACCAGCACTGAGATAGAGAATGATGAATAAATAATAATTGGTAACCAGTAAACAGGTGGCTGATTAGAGATAGAGGGGGCAGAGTGGGGGGGCTCCTCCTGAAGGCCTCGATCATCTCCACAGTTCTGAGCGTGTTAAGCTCCAGGTTGTTCTGACCGCACCAGAGAGCCAGCTGATCAACCTCCCATCTGTAGGCCGACTCATCACCGTCCCGGATGAGGCCGATGACCGTTGTGTCCTCAGCAAACTTCAGGAGTTTGACAGATGGGTCTCCCTAGGTGCAGTCATTGGTGTAGAGGGAGAAGAGCAGGGGGGAGAGCACGCACCTCTGGGATAGAAGGGTTCTATCACTACGAGGTATGAACCCTAATAACTAAAACACAATAACTAAAACACACAAACATAGAAGTAAAAATCAACAATATTCAGGGCAAATAGCAAACATCTTTTTTGATGGGGGGCAGTAAGGAGCCTGGATAATACCACTGGCCTATGGTAACCCCTCCTAGTCTCTTATCATTGGCTACTGGCTAACTCTGCCCATCCTCTTATTTTGTATGTGACAGCATGTGGGAGATAACTGGTGAGGGGTTGGGGACCGTTACTTCTGGTACAACCAGGTTATTGTATAAAGTCTGTAGTTCCAAATTCTTGTCTCCGGCTGATAAAAATAGGTTCCTGTTTCAAAAACGAACTCTGTCTGATAAAACCAGATTGCGTTTTTAACAACCGGAGTCTAGGGCCATAACTGGTCTACAAGATTACCTGAAGATGCAAATGACAGTTAAAACACACAACTTGATGTGGCTCATTGAGAAAACAGAGGGAGGGGAGGGATGGAAGGAGGTGCGGGGGGTGGAGCACATTCCTCAATTCACCCTGTACAGCCTATGCTACACCAGAAAGAGAGAGGACAGAGAAGAAGAGACACAGACTCTAAAAGGTTTAAAGTTTTAAGACTCACAAGTTTAAGACTAGGCTACAGCTTTTCACAAGAGTGATAATGATGGTAAGTTTGTAAGACAAAGCACTATAAAAGATTTTACAAAGTTTAATTTTGGAACTCAATCTTATTTTGCTGCATGCTGTTGAAGGTAATTTACAATGCTGTTTAATTTTAACTCACCGTTATACTATTTTACTGCTTTACTGTAATTATTTCAATTTATTCTTTACTTGTTTAATAATAAAGACTGCCTTGATTCCAAATCAATGAAGAAACCTCCTACTGATCCTTTGCTGGTCCCGGAGATTCCTCCTTTACTTATAACTCACTGCTATACATTTTTTTTACTGCTAAATTTATTGCCATAAACACCTACTAGTTAATTCATTCAAGTTCATGTTTTATTACTTAATAAAGTCTTTAAATCAGTGAAAAACCTCCTCCAATTATCAGTAAAAAAACTGAAGGATGTATGCACCCCTCTTACCAGTTACACACACACATTTCCGGTTGGGTTTTTTTTATTCTACATGTATCACCTCACCTCCGTTCCAAGCGAGCTGAGGGATACTAAAATGTAACGTGAAAACAAGACAGAATGCTGATTGGTCAGAGAGAATATTTACTATTCACTGCATCATCATTATGTTTACAGTTTTTGTATGTTATTTCATCACTAAATCCCCTTCTGAGAAGTTTTGAGGTTAGAAATCAGCTGTGTAGATTTCAAATATTGACAGTTTTAGAGAAGTGATGGCGGAACAAAAATGCTTCAATAATTTTGGAGTTTAGGAGCTCCGCAAGTGGCTGCAGGGGAAGCCTGTGCCAACCCGCGGGAGGAGCGTTTGAGGCCGGCCAGCCGCCCGCTCACAGAGCCCTCTGCTCCCGCCGTCACACAGACCGCTGTCTGTCTTTACATTCTGAGTAATATTGAAAAGTTTTAACCGTAGATATATTTTAAGAGCTGGTGTGTGTGTCGCATTGAACATTATGTCGCGGGAATTGTGTGTGGCGTCGCTATGATGACAAGCTACGTACTCTGGGTACTACCTGCAACGGAAAATGGAGCAGGGCCGAGTAGAGTCGAGTCTATTGCGCTATGGTAGCATTTTTCGGCAAGGCAGCATAGATCGTCAGAACACCGGCAACAGTTTACGTTTACTCCTAATGGTAAGATGTGGAATAATGATGTTGTGGACTTGAGTAACTTATACCATCTGCTAGGTTACAGTCGCAGTCTGAAGCGGCTTTGATTTGGATCACACTACCTTGTTTCTTACGACCCGCCCTTTTCTGCTTCTGACTGGCTAGTTGTCCTTAGCTGGGAACTGCGCATGTGCAACTGCCAACAAAGATTTTGTACAAGTAAGATGCATCACTCTGTAGCTCAAGAGCGGAGCATACAACACACAGGGTGAAAAGAGGAGCTGCAGCAATGTGCAGTATGAGAAAAATATTGTGTTTTTTTGAAAATTAAACCACGTAAACCTGTTCTGGTACAATCCCTAAGTAAGATTTTGAACCTGAAAATGAGTATAATGCCACCTCTTTAAAGCTCCCCATACACATTTGTTCTTTGTTTGACCACATGTGCTCACACACACACACACACACACACACACACACACACACACACACACACACACAGAGCCCTTATCAGACATGCAGATCTATTTGTCTTATTTAGCATTTTAATTAACTTCATATTGGGTATTTTTGTTTTATAAATAAATGCTTGTGAATACTTTATCAACCTCTTCCACGTAGAACTCCAAATCCTTTAACCCACTATCTGTTAATGGTGATTGTATTATAGTTATTAATTCATTAATTTTCCAATACTCCAAATTTAAACTTTACTGATGTTTAATGAGACTAAATTAGATAATTGGTTATCAGTTTCTTTTGTTTCAAGAGTGTTGCCCCAAGGTGAATACATATATTGTTGTGACGCACTTCAAAGAAGGTCAGATGGTGTCAAAAGAGGGAGGGATGTTTCCCTCCCCGAGAGTTGACCTTTTCACAGAGACTCAATCAGACAATGCATCGCTTAAGGATTGTGTATTCAAAGAGCCTTAGTGACCCTTTCTAGCCGTAAAGGTGTCACTAAAGACAGTCCACAGGACAGGAAAAGGGGCTATCTGACCCTTTCTCCCTCCCGCAGGTCACCTCTGGCCTCAATATGACTCTTTTCTCTCCACAGAACGGCTTCAGTATTAACTAATGCTTTAGTTAAATGTTTCATAAACAATTTCCTACAAAATTATCAATTGATACGCTAGTGTGTATCACCAGCCTCTCAGTTAAAGTGGAATGTCTACTGTTTTCTCGTGTGACCCGAGCGCCACCAAGGGGACAGGAAAGGTATAACACGTAAGTGTTTAAAGCTCTGCTTACACCGACAAGGATCGCTAAGTAGGTCTACCTATCACCACGTAATTGCATAAACGAAATTTTGCTGCCACGCTTACATCTAAATTGTCTCTTGATAAAACCAGTAACCAGCAAGTATACTGAGGACAGGTAATTAAGCTTTGTTACGTTTTATATAACCATTATAACCTTTTTCCATAGTGTTTAGCCTCGTTTTAATTGTCTTTATCCGAATGTTTAGAACTGAGTATTTTTACAAATGTCGATATGTGTGGAGAGAGAGATTAAAGGGAAATACGCGCAACTATATTTCTTTAACCCAAAAGTTAACACCTTAGGGACTTCCCCTGAAATCCACTCCAAAATTGACGTCACCACTACCTAATGAAGTCAATAAAAGGCCTTGCTGTCTTTTGTCTTCCCTTCTCTTCTAAAAAAAAAAGCTTGTTCTTCTCTTCTAAAACTCTCTTGAAACTAAACGTATACGCTCTCTTAACTTCCTTTACTTTTGAAATTCCGATTTTTTTTGTTTCGTACTTAAATTTCCTTCAGACGAGCTGAGAAAGCTACGACCCTGAATTCCAGTTTTCTTAGCGGGAGATTTGATTTTTGTTTTGGGAGCTGCCTGGGTGAAACCTTCCCCAGACCTGTTTAATCTCAGCAACATTACATAGCCAATATTCCAGAGGCCTCGCGAACCTACGGGCGAATGTGTGAGTTTATTTGATTTTGTAGTTGCAACCTCGTCCAATCGTTTTAAGCAGCTTTGGTCCAGAAACTCAGAAGCCTTCATTTATGGCCTTGAATGAATGAAACCATGGCTCTGACGACAGAACCCTGAGTGGGCTCCGCTATAGCGACACCAAACGAACTGAGATCAGAGTAAAAGCCTGGGCTGATGGCCCGTTGCTGCAAGCGCTTCCCACAAAGGACTCCAAATCCACCGGTTTCGAACTGAACTCGGAAATGCCACTGGGGTCGGGCCAGAACCAACTCCACGAGCCAACCGGCAGTCAAGCCTTGCTACGGGACCTGCGGCAACGGTAGGGCAAAACAAACCACACTTGGTGTTCTCTAGTTGGCTCCATCTACAGTTAATAAACCCCTAGATTAGTCAAACTAAATCTGCAACCTAATTTCGTCATTCGTTCCCTCATACTCATAGAATTCTCTCCCTCTACAATATAAACTGAAATTCAATCGAGCTTTACATAGGCTACCCTGTTCATTACCTCCTGGTTGTCATATTGACTGTTGTCCCTGCAATATTACCACATTTACCCACTATTGTACTCTCTTTTGTTAGTTAATAAATTCACCTTGAGCACGATGATGTTGTGTGTGTGTTATTAAGAATCTAGAGTCCCTATACATAGAACTCACCCTCAGATTTGAGATTGACTGATTGACTAGAGTTTACGATTTCAGAATAACTGAACCAGTAACAACTAATGAATTACCAGAAATTTGTGTAATTCTCAGGCTATACTCAAGGACCTAAAGCCTTGGGCGGACAAGCAAATCTTTAGGTGGTGCTCCTAATCTCTAGGCACAAATTACAGGCTAATCTATATGTATATAAGCAATCTATCCACCATAACATCAAACTACAAATTGACTCCTCAACCATCACTCCAACCAAGGTGGTGAGAAACTTGGGTGTCATGATTGATGACCAGCTCTCCTTTTCAGACCATGTTGCTGATGTCTCTCGGTCATGCCGCGTTGCTCTGTAATACATAAGGAAAATCAGGCCCTACCTCTCTCAGGACGCCACTCAGCTTCTGGTACAGGCCATGGTTATCTCTCGCGTGAACTATTGCAATGCCCTCCTAGCAGGTCTTCCAGCTTGTGCGGTGAAACCCTTACAAATGGTTCAGAATGCAGCAGCGCGTCTGGTTTTTGATCAGCCCAAATAGGACTCATGTCACTCCATTACTCAGCCTCCACTGGCTCCCCGTGGCCTCCAGAATCAAATTCAAGTCACTAATGCTTGCATACAGAGTGACTACTGGGTCTGCACCATCTACCTAAACTCTATTATACAAACTTATGTTCCTTCTCGCCCGCTATGCTCCTCCAACGAACGCCGCCTGGCTCTGCCATCCCTTCACAGAAAGCAATCCCAGTCCCGGCTATTCTCATCTGTGACACCACAATGGTGGAACAAGCTACCACACGCCATCAGAGCAGGGGCATCCCTCTCTAACTTCAAGAAGCTCTTGAAAACTCATCTCTTCCGAGAACACTTCCTCCTATAACACCTCCTAACCTCTAACAAGCACTTCCTGTGCTCTTCTTCTTCTATCCCCTACATTAATCTTGTATTGATTGCACTTTTTGTTTTGTCTTTCTCGCCACCTGCCTATCTTCGGTTTGAGTAGGTAGTATAGAATGGGTTTGCTGGAAGCTTATAAGCTAGATGACCCTTATGAGAGTGGTAAAGCCTCGAATATACTCTGGAGCGGATGTGCAGACGGACAGCTGCGGACCCCACGGACAGGGACTACTTCTGTTTATACAACTTTCAGGAGTCAACTTGACGGACTCGTTCCACACAGTAGATCGGTTGGCAGCCTGCACAAACCCTCTGATGACGATTTTTTTCGTCATGCCTCGAGGATGCGGAAAGTATAATCCTTGCTTAAGAAGGACTCAAAACAGTAAAACCCAAAACAATGTTGAAAGTCTCTAAAAAGCTTTATAGTTTGTGCTGAGGGGACAGCAGTCAGGTGATAATTATCTGTGGGTTTTCAAGCCACAGCTTGTTGGCTTTTAGAATTTGTAGGCGCTTTGGTGAAATACGCAAGATTTTATGGAAACATGTCAAGGTATGCATTCAGTACAGCAGTGTGTAGCAGACCTAAATTTTAGTCATGCAATTTAATAAATTTATGAGAAGTTGATACCCAATTATGAATTAATATTCATAAAATCAAAATTTTCCTCGTTTCAGGGCACCATCGGAGTTGTTATAATCTCCGGACCTCTAGGTAGTTTTAATAATTATACAATTATTACTAGTGATCAGTTAGTTAATAATCGCTCAATTATCTTAAATCAGTAAGTCAGTCTCATATCTAAAGGGTCAATTCTCTTGGCAGGAACTAGAAATAGGCAACACACACAGCTCTTGATTATATTACAGTGAATTTATTCTCTAACTAAGGTAATAAAAAGATGGGTGGATACAGGGAACATAAACATTTGCTGAACAATTAGCCTGGAGGTTCGATTGTGGGAAGCATTTGACTCATACGGCATAGAAGAGCTAATGAAAGTAAACTAATGCTATGATTTTAGGAGTTAAAATGGACATCTGATCACAGAACATGTGTTAAGTCTTACTGCTTGTCGACAGCCTGCTTTTGGCCTGTTGCACGGGTCCCACGCTAGCTGTCCGATCCTGGCTTTTTGCTAGGGATTCTCCGGGGTTCTCCGTGTCTGATTGAAAACGCCTCCTCCGTCTGGCAATTCGGCTGTTTTCAGGTTTCCTTCGTTGTAGCTGGCGAGACCACGTGGCTTGGTCTGACCTCGGTGAAGTTGGCTCGACGAAAAAGGCTTAAAATGGAACTTGGTCGTTCCTGAATTAGTCCAGTGTAACTTAACGGACTGATAACTTTAACAAACAAAAGAAATAAATAAATTAAAAACAAACTGAAGGGCAGATCGATGTCTCGGCACTTCATGTGTGTAGCTTCAAGCGAAACAAAAGGGCCTGTTTCGCTGGCCGACTGAGGGCGTTGCCTGGCGCGGCACGCATCGCGTCCAGGGAGCCGAGCAGAGCGGAAGAGAGCCAACAGTGAAGAGAAGCGCGAGAGGTTGCGTGTCGCTCTTTTGTTGCCTGGGGCGTGGTTCCCCAGGGGGCATCTCAGGTTTCCCAAGGGACTGCCTTTCTAAACTTAATGTCTAAAAAGAAATCTATTTGCACGTATTATAATCAAATATTTTCCACAATCGAACCTCAATGGTCGAACGGTTGTACTGTTCTAGGCATTTGGTAACAGGAAACAATTGTCACATTATTGGTCAGGATATTTATACATTTAACGGCATTTCCAACGAGGGCATGTAATACTTATTTCGTCCACTTGGGGGAGCTCAGGTTACATGAGGAAAGCTTGGATTACATTAGATGAAGGAGTGTCTTGCTGAAAATAAAAACACTGCACAAGTTCTTTTCAGCACTGATAACAACGGATAGCAACAACAGTTAACATAACTACTCAAATACAGGCAAACGTAATCAGGTAACTAAAGATTTAATTAAACTTAATTAAATGCTTTGAGACTTTGGAGACTGCAGTCTTTGGCCATTCAAAGTTCAGTGTCTGGACCATGTCACACCTGGGTGAGACAGGGGTTTTCCTTTTTGATGTGGTAATAAAACAAAGAATAAGGTCAGTTGCCACGGAAACGTGTGTGGGGGGCCAATTTTGATAGGCTGTTCAGGGAAATGCCAATGGCTGGTTCGTGTCCCTTTGTCAGTTTAACAGTCAGGCCCCCGCGTTATCAGCTTCGGAATCAAAATGGTGCCAGTTTTATGGTCGGGCTAGCACTTAGAGAAAGCAACTCTGACCCCTCCCCTTCTTCTCTGGGGAGGAGAAAGGAATTTAGGGTAGCTCCAAATTTATTCAATGTAAAATGCACAAATCCACACCGTTGTTCACTACATGTGTTACCTGAGGAGTAGAATGTGATGCAGGGAGAGGGCCAGTGCTGCCTCATCTTGTAGGGTAGCACCCCTGGGATGCTCAAGAAATGCAGGTAGGTTGAGATCCTACTGGCTTGAATGGCCACCAAGTTACCACCCACTCCTACACAGGGCAAGAAAAGACAGAGGACAGACTATGTCACAGCTTTTGAGAAAATGCAAGCGATGACCACATACAAAAGCTCCACTGGTGGATGAATTATCGTGGCAAAGGAGAAGTGTTCACTGTCGTGGTAATTATAAAATATATTCCTGGTGAGGGACTGAGCAAATAATTGAGTTAGAAAAAAAACGTTGTCTTTTGAAGTACTAAAACAAAAATCAAAAAACAAAAACCTAGGACAGTCACTAATGTCTGGCCCAGAGCAAAGGGATGCATAATCATTTACACAGTCTAAGTGTCTATGTTTTGGGGAACAAAGATCCTCTCCCAGCCTTGACTTGTCCCAGTCAAGGCAAGGAGAGGAACAGCTAGTAAGGAAAACAATAAAACAACTTCACATCTCTGACCTAAACCCTACATATGTTATTATGTATAAGTATAATAATAAAAAGAAAAAGATGATGATTTGAAGGATTTAAAACTATATATATTAATAATATTAATAATAATAATAGTAATAATAATAATAAAAGTACTAAAAAAGTATATTATAAGTAAGCCTAAAAGATTATTAGAGAAAGAATCGATCCATCGTTCTTGGTAATGCATAGGGCAGTGCAGAAGCATGTATGATTCGTCAAACTCTTTACTAATCTCACTCAGGTCCCCCACCACACAGAGTGATGGGAAACCGGGATGGGGTACATTAGCCGAATTGATAAGTCTTCAAATATGCCAGAACAGGTGTACATAGCTACATATCATGGATCTAACTATCATTGATGTTCCCTAAGAACTTTAGGCACGTTTGACTGCATAAGATCCCATAGTCTTATGCTTTCTCGTCCCTCTCCTCTCTCCTCCTATCACTTTCTGCAGGTGTTTCTGGAGCTGTGGAGTCTGGATCTGTGGTAGCGAGTCACCTGCTGCCCCCATGTTCCTGCTCAACACACTCTGCTACAATTATTGTTACTAGTCTTATTATTAGGGGTCCAAGCCCGAGTGGGCTGGGAACTTGCTTGACTTGAAATTTCTCACACAAGTCCAGCTCAATGTAAGCTACAAAATACCCCCAGGGTTCGTTAAGATCTGCCTACCAAAAACGTCTGCCATTTTAGATTTTTTGAAAAACACATTTTTTACATCTCCTCCTACACCGTAGCTCCGATTGCCACCAAATTTTCTCTGGATCATCATTGGCCTTAGCGTATATAAAGTTCAATTCAATTTTCATATAAGAAAAGGTCTAGACCATACTCTGTGATGTTATTTACAGAAGCCCAACAATTCCCACCAAGAGCAAGCACTAGGCGGCAGAGGCGAGGAAAAACTTCCTTTTAAGAGGCAGAAACCTCGAGCAGAACCATGGTTCAGGGTGGGCGGCCATCTGCCTCGACCGGTTGGGGGTGAGAGAGAGAGAGAAAGAGGGCAAGAGAGGAACAGAGAGAAAGAGGGCAGGAGAGGAACAGAGAGAAAGGAAGGAGGCAGCCTACACAATATACACACAGAGGTACAGACAGTAAAGGTGATGTTGCCATAGACTAAATGACTAAATGAAAAATGGTATAGATATTTATAGTAGTGTTAATGATAATAATCGTAATGTTACATGGGGGCAGCAGGTGACCCGCAGCCACAGATCCAGACTTCACAGCTCCAGAGCCAGAAACACCTGCAGGAAGTGATAGGAGAGGGACGAGAAAGCACAAGACTACTGGAAAGGGGAGAAGTTGTGTTAGTAACATGCAATAATGGGATGAGGTTGCATACAGAGGGAGAGAAAGTAGACGAGAGAGGGGCTCAGTGCATCATAGGAAATCCCCCAGCAGTCTAGGCCTATAGCAGCATAACTAAGGGATGGTTCAGGACTCACCTGAGCCAGCCCTAACTATAAGCTTTATCAAAGAGGATAGTCTTAAGCCTACTCTTAAATGTGGAGATGGTGTCTGCCTCCTGAACCCAAACTGGAACCTGGTTCCACAGGAGAGGGGCTTGATAGCTGAATGCTCTGGTTCCTAGTCTACTTTTGGAGACTCTAGGAACCACAAGTAACCCTGCATTCTGGGAGTACAGTGCTCTGGTGGGGTAGTAACCCACATAGCAGTGACATTTGGCCCAGATTTGGCTTAAAGCTGGCACTGCTGGCACTGAGTCGGCACTGGCATAAGGCATATGAACCGAACATGGCCCAGGTGTGGCAGACAATGGCACCGCCTTTAAGGCGGCAAACAAGATATGGGCCAGTTGTTGAGCGTTGTATTTGGCCCAGATGTCAAATTAGAAATGTGGGCCACAGATGTATGTGTCTTGTCCCACAGTTTATTTTCAGATTTTTGAGTAAGGTGCTAATAATTATTTAAAAGCATACTTCCATGACTTGTATTTGTAAACAAACAAATTTTAAAAAATTAATGAGAATTTTAATTCTGAAACAAGGCCCTCGAAATAGTAGGCTGTAACGTTCTGATATCAATCAATTGAATTTATCAACGTATCCACTCAGTGTAGGCTGCACCAGTGGACAGCGACTCTTTTTTCTCAGTAGCCTCGAGCGCCAACGGTCGAGGCTACTGAGAAAAAAGAGAGAGTGCTGACTCACTGCACTCACGGTCATGGACTAGTCTGGGGAACAGCAAGTTGCCCAGAGCACGGTGGCTACAAGCCAGCAAAGAAGTGGTGAGTGAGAAACAATAATTTCATGTTCATGAAAACGTTACTGTTTTAGTCATTACATTTGCTGTTAGCTCACAAAGCTGACATTCGGGAGAGGTCGGGAGTCTAGCTTGAATGTTACTGTAAGGATGGGGCTAGGCTAGGTATAAGCTAACGTTAGCTAGCTAGCTAATTGTCATAGGCTATTAAAAAGATGCTATTTCGGAGTAAGCTGGTGAAAAGAATGCTATTTTAGGTTAACCTATTTTGCAATTAAATTTAGATAACATTAGAGAATGGTATTCTTTCAAGGGCAGGATTTTTGAATTTAGCGGCATTTGGAGATGCGCGTGCAACCATCACGCCATGGCCGTGCAACACGCAGAAAAAATATTTTACGTATTACAAGATTATCTATATCAATGCAGTGTCACTAATCTTGAAATAATTTTGAAATAACTAGTTCAGCTCGAGTAGTTCATATGTCACCTGCTCTGCTGCGTGTGTAAGGTTGACTAATGTTAATACACACAGACATGAATCCCCCTCAATGGCCCATCCTCAACCTGGGGAAACGCTGCTTGCTGTCTTTTAATACTAACGTTATTGGATTACTATTTCTTATTTGGGCTATTTGGGATTTTGGCTTAATGTATTATTATTTTTTAAAAAAAGAAAAAAGAATTCAGTTTTAAAAGTTCAATAAATGCAGGATGTTCCCGAAGGCAGTAATTGTTTTAAATAATTGTGATCTCAATATTTACCAGATTAATTGTGATTATGACTTTTGCAATAATCGAACACCCTAATGTAATCTATATCTATATATCTATATATCTATATATATATATATATCATTGATATTTCATTCTCATTTTAAGCTAAATAAATATATAACATAAAAAAAATTGTAATTTGGTATATTCTTCTTTGTCTGTTTCAGGTTGAAGGACAAAAGTTTGAGGAAAGTCACGGTATGGAAAAGGCTTGGATGTACAATGATAGGGGCAATGCACGAAGAAGGGCATTAAAGACAGTCAGTAAACTGATTGAAAATGAGCTGGATAGGGGAGGGATGGTGGATGCTAATTTAGAGTTAGGTGATTGTGTTGATGATTCAGAAGAATCTGAGATGCTATTTAGTGATGAAGAAAGTGATCAGGTCTTCATGTTGAGGAAAAGGAAGTATATGAAGAGACTGTAGCTTCTGTTGAGGATCTGCCTGATCTTGGAGAACAGTGCAGTCATAGTGATGGTGATTTGCGGAGCTCTTTGGCAGATTGGGCAGTTGAATTTGGTATTTCTCTAATAGCTCTGTCAGCGCTTCTCAGCATTCTCAAAATCTGCCATCCCTCTCTGCCAAAGGATGGACGAACACTGCTGAAAACAAAAACTTGCTACAACATTAACAGTGTAGCTGGTGGTGTGTTCCACTATTGTGGAATTCTGAATTCTATCAGGAAAATTCTAGATAAAGTGTGGTCTACAGTGCCAGACGGACATGCTTTTAAACTGCAGTTGAATTTTGATGGTCTGCCGCTTTGCAAGAGTACTAGTACACAGTTTTGGCCTATTCTTGGTATGTTGCAAAGATACACCAAGAAACCAATGTTGATCGGACTGTTTTGTGGTACTTCTAAGCCAAATTCGTTGGCCGAGTATCTTCATAATCTGGTTCAAGAGTTGAAAATGTTGAAAAGTGGATTTCTGTTGAAGCAGAAAACCTTCTTTGTGAATGTTGTTTCTGTTGTGTGCGATACCCCAGCCTGAGCCTTCATAAGAGGTGTGAAGTCACACACTGGATACCATGGGTGTGACAAGTGTCACCAAACGGGTGTCCGCAAATCTAATCGAATGACATTTCCTGAGGTCAATGCAAGGCGCAGAATGGATGACAGTTTTAGGCAAGCAATAGATGAGGAACATCTCATCCATCACTCACCTCTTGCAGATGTTGGCATTGACATGGTGGCTTGTTTCCCATACGATTATATGCACCTGGTTTGTCTGGGTGTAATGAGGCGTCTCTTAGATTTGTGGATCAGCACCACTGGTCCTTTGCGCTGTCGCATTTCATCTAGTCTAGCTTCCATGGTTACGGATAGACTTCTTGCTCTGAAAAATTACATTCCCAGTGAGTTTGCTCGAAGGCCACGGGCACTGGCTGAACGATGTAGGTGGAAAGCCACAGAATTCCGCCAATTCTTGTTATACACTGGTCCGGTTGTGCTGAGGGGTGTTTTAAAACCTCAGATCTATGACAACTTCATGCTTTTGTCAGTAGTTGTGTATATTTTGGTAAGTCCAAAATATTGTATGGAGATGAACAACCTTGCTCACACGCTGGTTTCATTTTTTGAACACTTTGGACAGCTTTATGGTGAAGAGTTTTGGGTTTACAATATTCATGGTCTGTTGCATCTCAGTGAAGATGTCAAAATACATGGCAATTTAGATCTTATATCAGCATTTCCCTATGAAAATGTCTTAGGAAAACTTAAAAAATTGGTTCGGGGGCCATGCAATCCTTTGACTCAGGTGTTACGCAGATTATCAGAAATGGAAAATGGCAGCTACAGTCCAGATGTTAAAGAGGCGACTCAAAAACTGGATAAAGAGCATATGGGTGGGCCAGTGCCGCTTCTCACATGTTCGTCAATTTAAAGTATTGGCTATTGATGATATAGTTGTGAAGCCCAATGAGAGAGATTCTTGTATCAAAGTCGATAACAAGTTTGTTTTAGTCCGAAACATTGTTGAGGATAAAGGAATTGTGTACCTTGTGGGCAATGAATATAAACAGGTGGAACATTTCTTTAAATATCCAATTGACTCAAAAGAGTTTCCAACCTCTCCACCAATGTCAAGTGTTTTATGATTGAAAAGAAGCTACAGAAGTATGTAAGATTACCATTTCAAAACAGATTTGTTGTTGTTCCACTCTTGCATTGAAACTAGTAACCCTGAAGTTGCTCTTGTATTTTAGTTGGCTATGGAATTTATGTAGTCATGGTTGCTTATTTTCAGATGTTTCATATTGTTGTCTTTGACAACACAAATGAGGTTGAAGTTGTGCCTTCAGTCTGGATAAAAAATGGAGAATGCATGTGGCCTCCAAATAAAATTGAAAAATCTCAAAAAACTGTAAAATCTCAAGAATGTCCTGGAGACGGACGGATGCCCCATAAGGCCAGAATTTTCTTCACATCACGTAAGTTAAGTGTTATCACCTCTACCTTTAAATTGATCTAATGATAGATCATAATATCACTTAAACTTACTTTTTTTTCTGTATTTTGTTTTTCTAGATGACTACAATGAAGCAAGGCTTAAACTACCTCAGGCTGTCGATCACACTGACCTTGGAAGTGACGGAGGTGACTCGCCAATTAAATTTAAAAGAAAAAGAATGTATGTTTTTTGTTTTTTTTTATAAATCTGCAGCAGTGTTTCCCATACGTTCATTTATTTGTGGAGGCCCGCCACAATATCAACGCTGACTGCCACACATTGATTTTAGATTTTTTTTACTAAGCCTAGTTAAAATCGTATTTGACTGCAGAGCGCCGTAGCGCAGCACTTCCTCTCACTCGTCCCTCTCTCTCTCACTCACCTGTACCTCTCCCTCTCTCCCTCATGGAACACAGCTGCACAAATCTGTCCAACACAATGCTTTCATTGTCGGAGACCCAGCTTAAAAAAAGTTATTAGCAAGCATGTAAGGAGCCTAGCTAATAAGGAGAGCTAAGTTAATGTTATAAGCAGCTGGATTTTCGAGACTAGCACGCTGCATATAGCTGGTAGTCAATATGCATGCACTTGCACACACATACTGTTTCTTAAAATTATTAAATGTGTTTTTAGACGCAAGAATATTCTTTTCCCTGGGGAAGACGATGAAGAGATGGAAAGCACCCTGAAAGTCACATTGCCCAATGCTCCAAAGATCCCTAGGCAGTACAACACTCCTACATTAAAGCCAGGGAAGCAAAACAGCCCGAACCTCCAGCCAAGTGGCCACAGCAGTCCTGACCTCCACAGCAGTCCTGACTTCCCACCAAGTGGCAACAGCAGTCCTGAGCCAAGCCCAAGTCAGCACTCCTGAACTTCCAAGTTTCCTTCAAGCTGGCACACCAACACTGAGAATCATCCACTGATGCACGGCAGCACCGAGAGCCGCCGTACGCCGAGGCACGCCAGCACCGAGAGCCGCCGTACGCCGAGGCGCACCGAACGATCTATACTCCCATCAAGGCACCCTGAGGCACACCAGACCAGGGAGCAGACATCCAGTCTGCAAATTTGTGAGTATTCAATGATGTTTGTTACATTGTATGAATTCTTTATTTGGCTAAATGGTTTCTTCAGATAATGAGGAAAATAAGACTTCCAACATTAAGTATGATGCTGTTAACAGAGGTCAGAAAAGACCATCAGTTTGGTGGCTTAACTAGTTTTATACTGTTTCTAATCTGTCTTTCTTGCTTGTTTTCTTCTTAGCCCTTCTGCGTAGTATATTAACAAAACAGGAAATGATGATGGACCAACTGCGCATCATCTTTAAGACCCTACAGGGTATGAAAGCGACTGATGAGGCAGAGATAGGCCTGGATCGAAATTTGTTGCCCGTCAAAGACGTCACTTCTCTTCAGAACCTGGAGGAACAACTGCAGAGTATTCCTGACCTCCAGAAACAGTTGGTATGTTGGCATATCAAATACAGTGACCATATTTCGTACTGAGCTGGCTAGCTTTTATTTTCCTTAAATGTTCTCATGAAAACCTGACCAGGTACCCGCAGGGACTTAAAAGTAGAGGAAAGGAAGCAGGTGAGAAAAGTGAAGGAGCTGAAAGGAGAAGACAGGAAGAGAGATGAGGGTAGGGGTGGACAAGAGAAGGGTCATTAGAGGACAGTAGAGGAAGAGAAGACAGGTGAGGTGATGAGCCGGGGAGAGGAGAGAAAATACCGTGATTTATCTTTTATTGGAATAGATACAATAGGACTTATTTAGAGATAATTGATTCGGGCAGTGGAAATTGAGAATGGCTGGTTGCTTTAAAGGACAAATTCACTTAAACTGAACCTACGCCCTTTTGACAGACATTCTGGTGTGATATCTACATGCAGAGACCATAATTTTGCAGATCAGTTTAAGTAGAAAGCCATAGGCAGCCATTACTGGTTCATATTGTACTCAATATGTCCTTTAAAATCCTGTAGTCACAAGTTAATTGTGTGTGGGTTTTTTTTAGCTGCTGTGAGGCGTAACCGTCTGACATCTGGGGCCACGGACCAAGAAATAGATTCCACCATCAAAAGATGGCTTCATCTGGCTCCGGATAGGGATGGTGGCAGGAGGGAGAGGATGAGGAGAAAAGAGCGTGAAGAGAGCAGGACAGCAGTAAACAATTTAATGAACTGAAACATGGCATAGACATGTGTGCAGAGTACAACTGGTTCATGGACTGAAACATAGAATGGATGTTCAAAAGTTGTTTTTTGTCAAGTGTTTCACAAGTTTACAAGTGCAAAACCGAACTGAATTTCAGCTGGAACAGCAGGAGGCCAGGACTGTGTTTGTTATCCTGGACGAGAGTTGTGTGCAGAGTACAATGGGTTCATGGACTGAAACATAGCATGGATGTTCAAAAGTTGTTTTTTTTGTCAAGTGTTTTACAAGTGCAAAAAAAAAACACTTAACCTGGTCTGGTGAGTCTGGATGTTGTGGGAAATAAATACCATCATTTCTGTGGCGGAGAGATCCTCACGCCAAACTATGTTCAAAAATCTGTATTTTATGTACAAGTGTTTTGTACAAGAATTTCCTATTTGTCTGTACATTTTTACAAATGCGCTGCTGACGTCGGGGGTTGAGGTGAGAGGAGATAAGTGGAGGAGGGGACTGGAAAAAGTAGAGGAAGAGATCGTCTGGCAAATAAAATTTACAGTTTTGAAAATGGCTTGATGTGAAAAATCAATAAATATTTTTCATAAAACGTCTGTATTGAGGCTTTTTTTTTTTTTTATCTGGGCCAAATACGGCAACTGTATAAAATTGAAGTGGCATGGTGAAGGTTTAGTTGAGGCTGACATGTGGAAACAGTGCTAAAATCAGGTATGGTCCAAAATAGGGCCAGCTATAGTCATACAGTGGGCTGAGATATGGCTATATCATGGGCCATATGTGGCCCGTGTTCTAGCTACCAGATCTGGACCACTTATGGACCGTAATTCATTGATGTATCTGGGCCAGACCAGTTTTGCTATGTGGGAAGGTACTACGAGCTCTTTAAGATGGTGCCTGACCATTAAGAGCTTTGTAGGTAAGAAGAATGATTTTAAATTATATTCTGGATTTTACTGGAAGCCAATGCAGAGAAGCTAAGACAGGAGAAATATGATCTCTTTTCCTGGTTCCTGTCAGAACACGTGCTGCAGTATTCTGAATCAGCTGAAGAGTCTTAATGGACGTTTTCGAGCAGCCTGATAATAAGGAATAGCAGTAATCCAGCCTAGAAGTAACAAATGCATGGACTAGTTTTTCTGCATGATTTTTAGACAGGATATTCCTGATTTTCGCAATATTATGTACGTGAAAAAAGGCAGTCCTTGAAATTTGCTTAATGTGAGACTTAAAGGACATGTTCTGATCAAAGATAACTCCAAGATTCCTCACAGTGGTGCTGGAGGCCAGGGCGATGCCATCAAGGGAAACTATATCTTTAGATAATGCATCACGGAGGTGCTTAGGCCCCAGAACAATAACTTCAGTTTTATCTGAGTTTAACATTAGAAAATTACAGATCATCCAGGTTTTAACATCCTGAAGGCACATTTGAAGTTTAGCTAACTGATGAGTTTCATCTGGCTTGATCGATAGATATAACTGAGTATCATCTGTATAACAATGAAAGGTTATGGAATATTTCCTGATAATATTGCCTAAAGGAAGCATATATAAAGTGAAGAGGATTGGTCCGAGGACAGATCCTTGAGGAACTCCATGACTAACTTTGGCGTGCATGGAGGACTCATCGTTAACATGTACAAACTGAAATCGATCTGATAAATAGGACTTAAATCAGCTTAGAACGGTTCCTTTAATGCCAATGAAATGTTCCAGTCTCTGCAATAGGATCTGATGGTCAATTGTATCAAATGCAGCACTAAGATCTAATAAAACCACTACAGAGACAAGTCCTTTGTCTGATGCAATAAGGAGGTTGTTAGTAATTTTCACCAGTGCTGTCTCTGTGCTATGATGAGCTCTAAATCCTGACGGAAAATCCTCAAATAAACTATTGCTCTGTAGAAAGTCACACAGCTGTTTAGCAACTGCTTTCTCCAGGACCTTAGAGAGAAATGGAAGGTTAGATAAAGGTCTATAATTGGCTAAAACATCTGGATCAAGTTTGGGCTTTTTCAGAAGAGGTTTAATTACAGCTACTTTAAAGTACTGTGGTACATAGCCTGTTGATAGAGATAGATTGATAATTTGCGAGTTTCAGTATTATACCATGGAGCTTTTATTATTTTCTTTTTTAGAGGGGCTACAGAGTCGAGTGTCATCCGCAGCGAGCCTGCAGCACTATCAACAAGATGATCGATTTGGGATGGACTGAAATTAGCATAGGAGTCCTCCGTTACTTTGTGACTTGATAATGAATTTAGAGCTGATGGAATCACATCCTTAAATTTAGCTACAGCACTATCAGACAGACATCTTGTATAGAATTTTTGCCCAATGGCGTGTAGTTCAGCAATACAAACTCAAAAGTTATAACAGTGGTCGGATAAAGATTGATTCTGTGGGAACACTATTAAATGTTCAATTTCAATACCATATACCAAAACAAGGTCGAGGGTGTGGTTAAAACAGTGAGTCGGTTCATGAACACTCTGAGAGAAGCCAATGGAATCTAACAGAGAGATAAACACTGAAGCTGTCATTCTCAACGTCCACATGAATATTAAAATCCCCTACAATAATAACTTACGGTACACTATAATGAAAAGAATTGGTTGCAGTGATTTCCAACTTGGGTGCGAAAGACTAAGAACAAGGCTTTCAAATGAGTTATAATTTAGTTTAGGTTTAGAGCTGATTAGTAGGCTAGAGTCGAAGATAGCTGCAACTCCACCTCCTCGGCCTGTGCCTCGAGGAAGGCAAGGCTTTCAAATGAGTTATAATTTAGTTTAGGTTTAGAGCTGATTAGTAGGCTAGAGTCGAAGATAGCTGCAACTCCACCTCCTCGGCCTGTGCCTCGAGGAATGTGAGTATTAATATGACTGGGAGGGGTGGATTCATTTAGGCTAACATATTCTCCATCACCCAGCCAAGTTTCAGTAAGAAAAAATAAATCAATATCATAATCTGATATTAGTTCATTTACTAGTACACCTTTAGAAGAAAGAGATCTGATGTGTAAGAGTCCACATTTAATTTTCCTATTAGTTTGCACTATTGCTCTTGTGGTTTTAATTTTTATGAGGTTTTTATGCACAGCTCCTCTTCTGTTTACCTATGATTTAAATAATTTCGATGGTCGGGGGCAGACACCGTCACTACAGGATTTTCACTAAGTAACTCCTGGAATGGAGGAGCAGAGAAGTGTGTTAGACTGCAACTCTGCATAGGGTTTTGGGTGGGTAACTGCTTAATTAGAAGGGCAGAGAAGTGTGTTAGACTGCGACTCTGCTTCCTGGTCTCAACACTGGGTTGTCATGGATTTGGTCCACTAATAAACTTGGCCAGATTTCTAGAAATGAGAGCTGCTCCTTCCAAAGTGGGATGGATGCTGTCTCTCTGAATCAGAGCAGGTGGTCACCACCATCGTTTACTGGACACCACCTCGACAACCAGCGGCGGAATGACGACATGCAGGAATACATGTCATCACTGGTCAGATTTGGCAGGGGTCCAGAGAAAACTATGGTGTCCGACATTGTTTTTGCATATGTACACACCGACTCAACATTAATCTTAGTGACCTCCGATTGGCGTAACCGGGAGTCATTACCGCCGACGTGAATAACAATCTTACTGTATTTACATTTATCCTTAGCCACCAGTTTCAAATAAGACTCAATGTCGCCCGCTCTGGCCCCAGGGATGCACTTAACTATGGCCGCTGGCTTCGCTAACTTCACGTTTCTCAAAATGGAGCTGCCAATGATCAGAGTTGGTTTCTCAGCGGGTATGTTGCTGAGTGGGGAAAATCTGTTAGAGACGTGAACAGGTTGATGGTGCCCCGTGGACTTTGAATGCTTACGACTATTCTTCCTTCGGATAGTCACCCAGCCACCCCTTCCTGGCTGCACAGGAGATGCCGTGGGACGGCTACCAGAGGCTAACTCAGGCCGTTCCGCACCGACTACCGGGGACTGGCTAGCTACAGTAGCTAAAGACTGATCTACCAAGGTGCGGAGCTGGACTTCTAAATCACTGAGCCTCGCCTCCATGTCTAAAAATAAACTACACTTATTACACGTACCATTACAGCTAAAGGAGGCAGAGGAGTAACTGAACATCGAGCGAGAGGGAGAAGGAGAAGCCATCGCTAACGGCTAAGCTAAAGTACTGTAGCGTCAGCTACCAAAACTTTTGAACAACTATGAGATTGAACAGCAGTCACTAAAATATGGAAAGAACTGTGAGTGCTTAGGCAAAATTACTGTAAGAAGTGTTTAGCGGACAGTTGGCCGCTGTAATCTAACAAATGCAACTGGTTTAGCGAGAGCAGCACACGTCAAGCAACGTCTCCCATATGCTCTAGATGTCTTATCCTTTTGTCATACCAGAGTGAGGAATTAAGTGTTTTCTTATTTTGCAGGATGTCAGGATTATTCCAGATAGGAGTAAGTCTGCATGGGATAGGTGAAGAACCAGATATTTTGAGAAATTCCCACCAAGCTGCCAGGGAAGTGGTTATGTTAATGCTTTTAAAGCAGGTATGACGTTTGATGCTTGAACTGATGAATGGCATATCGGAAATTTTAATTTCCTTACAGAATGTTTGTTCTATGTCCATCCATGGTTGGTCCAGGGGGCCACCACAATCTTTTGCTTTTTGCAGTTTTTAAACTGATTCATGGGGGTTTATTTTTCCACAATATTTAGAGATGTTTGAGTCCAGTGATTTAAACCCGACAGCAGAGGGTTTTGTGGGTAACACTGAAAACAGGTAATTGATTTTAGGTAGGACCATCATTTTTATAGTTTTATAGTCTTCCCATGAGTGATATAGGCAATGATGTCCAAGGTCATCCTCTATTTATTTAAGTAAAGGCATGTAGTTCAGCCACGACAGTTCTGACAGCCTGGGGGAAATATTGACACCCAGATATTTAATATAGCAGTTTGGTAGATATACTCTGGAAATCACACATTACAAGTAAAACTATGGATTTACTCCAGTTAATGGAGTAGTCTGAAATGGATGAGAATTTATTATTTAAGTGTGATTGTCTCAGACGTTTGTGAGTTTAGGAGGAAGAGTAATACATCATCTGCATCAAGGCTTCTCCTATGGTATACATTTTGTGTCCTTAATATTTTTATTTTGTCTGACAGCAGCTGCTAGCAGTTCTATAAAAATGGCAAATAGCGAGGGAGAGAGTGGGCAACCCTGTCTGGTACCCTTCTGAAGACTTGGAAAAGTATAATCGTTTGTCCTGACAGAAGCTCTTGGGGAACTTTATAAGATTTTAATCCAATCTATGAAAGAGTTTCCAAATCCAAATTTATGTAAAGTAGCGAATAGAAATTTCCAATTTACTCTACTTTACCTACTTTCTCTGCATCTAAAGAAACAAGTTTCCAGGTTATGAATAGTGGCATAGTCTATTACATTAAGTAGCCTGCGTGTATTGTTGGTGGAGTGCCTGCCCTTAATAAATCCTGTTTGGTCGGGGTGTATTATACTAGGAGTGACCTTCTTGCTAGGGTTTTGCAGATGATTTTAAGATCTGCATTAATAAGTGATATTAGGCGATAACTGGACGGGAGTATAGGATCTTTGTCTGGTTTAAGGAGCAGGCTGATATTAGCAGAGTTCATTGTTGGAGACAACATGCAAGTACCTCTAATTTGCATTACCAACCTATGGAATGTGGGCGCAAGTACAGAATTCAGCCAGAAAACCATCTGGCCCAGGGGCTTTATTATTCGGCATATGGAAGAGAGCTTCATGGAGTTCAGCCATTGAAACAGGAGAATCCAGAGCCCTGATCTGTTCAACATCTAACCTTGGCAAATCTATATTGTTCAGAAATGCATTGATGTGTTTTTACAGTCAACAAGTGTCAGTATTCAATAGCGCAAGCATGACTTTGAACGGGGAGGAGGAGTATAATTAGACCATCGTGGTGACAGTAAGATAATTATATGAGTATCGATCCTAGAGCAGGAAACGTTGGCATCAGAGATAGATACTTTAAGAGCGATCCGCACATCACTAAAATGTTCTCCTTACCAGCTTAGCAACATAGACTGGAGCAAGAGTTTCAGAGTGGTGAGTTATTAATTATGTAACAGTTCAGAGAAGTGTTTTCTGTGGGAGATGGGAACTCCCTTTGGGCTGGACTTTGGGCTTTTTCACTTTGCAAACCTATTAAATGCACACAAAAGTATATAACTCAATAAAGGAGAGGGGAAAAGCCAAAAAGCATAATATGACCTCAAGGAGAAGATGTCTGAGGGAAGGAGCAAGGATATTGTGATTTACATATTATCTGCACGCTGCATGCCAGCAGAAGCCAACATCAAAAATGTAACTGTCAGTTTGATTACTCTTTGTGGCATAATTTATTTGTAAAGACCTATCAGCTTACCATTGATGACAGGAGTAAAGACAGCCATGCCCTCAAAGTTGGGATCACTCACTGTCTTGTCAAGTATTAGACCTCCAAAACTGAAAATCACAAACAGAGGGAATCAGAAATAGTCACTGACAGGGTTTCAAAGCCTGATTTCAGAATGGAATAAAATGTTCCAGTAAAAGGTAATCCTGTGTCCAGCTATTTAATTAACAGTTACCAGACGGCTGGTTTAAGTTGCCATTCAACATCTTACTACCTAGATGGATTGGAGTAACCTATATAGATAACTTAATGTTGACTATATTTAATTACTTACAGCTTCATAAATAATTGATTAGGTTTGACTAAAATCTTTTTTACATCATTTTGTACTTCTATAGTGTTCAGTGTGTTTTTTAGTACCTGTTGTATTTCAATTTGAAGTTCACTTTACACATCACTTATAAATGTGCTAAATAGAATTGTGAATTTATTAATAACTCAATAAAATAACTAAAAGTGTTTGACCTGCTTATGGACATGGCTACTATAACAGGCTGCCACCCGGAGCGGAGAACCTCCCTGATCTGTGGACTCTGTCGGGCCACCACCACCCACAATGGGATCAGAGCCAGGAAGACCAAACACACCAGGGGGGACAGGTACCATATCTCTGTGGGACAGGAACAGGAATGAGGAAGTGAAGAAATAAACCATAGCAATGATTTACAATGGGTGAACACAGTAAAGCAAATACCTGGCAAGTTGCTAAATAGGTGTAGTTAGGGCATAATATTACTATGACATCCAAAAGGACTGTAATCTTCAAAAAAACTGACATTCTAAAACTCAGATAAGCAATCAAATTATTAGACATCAAAAGCTTAGAAATGTACCATTTACATTACATTTACTCATTTGGCAGACACATTTATCCAAAGCGACTTACATTTGAGGAACAACAATACAAGCATCAACAAAGCATCAATACAGCAGGCGATCTACAAGTGACAATACATACTAGTAAGAGCAGCAATAAATACTTATAATAGCACAAATGGCATCAATGGGGTGAAAAAAAGCAATGAGTTAACAAAATAGTGCAAGTGCATCAATACAAGAGAAATGTAAAGGGATAGAAGAAGAGCACAGGAAGTGCATGTTAGGGGTTGGAGGTGTTATAAGAGAAAGTGTTTTCAGAAGAGATGAGTTTTCAGGAGCTTCTTGCAGTTAGAGAGAGCCAGGCAGCGGTTTGTTGGAGAAGCGCAGTGGCTGAAAAGGGAGGTAAGTTTGTGTTACGGAGTTTTGGTAGATGGGTGTAGACCCAGTAGTCACTCTGTATGCAAGCATTAGTGACTTGAATTTGATTCAGGAGGCCACGGGTAGCCAGTGGAGGTCATTTGAGTATTGTGGCCGTTTTACAATGACAAAGTCCAAGGCCACTATTCTGCAATAAGAAGTGTCCTTGGGCCAGATACTGAACCAGATACTGAACCCCGACTGGCTGTTCCGCCAGTGTATGAATGTGTTTGAATGTTAGTTTCTGTTTGAGCACTTAGGCTCAGTGTATGAATGTGTGGTGCAGATGTCAGGACATGTCGTTTAAGTCTCACATTAAGCAAATTTCAAGGACCGCTTTTTTTCACCTACGTAATATTGCGAAAATCAGGAACATCCTGTCTAAAAATGATGCAGAAAAACTAGTCCATGCATTTGTTACTTCTAGGCTGGATTACTGCAATTCCTTATTATCAGGCTGCTCGAAAAAGTCTATTAAGACTCTTCAGCTGATTCAGAATGCTGCAGCACGTGTTCTGACAGGAACCAGGAAAAGAGATCACATTTCTCCTGTTTTAGCTTCTTTGCATTGGCTTCCAGTAAAATCCAGAATAGAATTTAAAATCATTCTTCTTACCTACAAAGCTCTTAATGGTCAGGCACCATCTTATCTTAAAGAGCTCATAGTACCTTACTACCCCACCAGAGCACTGCGCTCCCAGAATGCAGGGTTACTTGTGGTTCCTAGAGTCTCCAAAAGTAGACTAGGAGCCAGAGCGTTCAGCTATCAAGCTCCTCTCCTGTGGAACCAGGTTCCAGTTTGGGTTCAGGAGGCAGACACCATCTCCACATTTAAGAGTAGGCTTAAGACTTTCCTCTTTGATAAAGCTTATAGTTAGGGCTGGCTCAGGTAGTCCTGAACCATCCCTTAGTTATGCTGCTATAGGCCTAGACTGCCGGGGTATTTCCCATGATGCACTGAGCTCCTCTCTCCTCTACTTTCTCTCCCTCTGTATGCAACCTTATCCCATTATTGCATGTTACTAACACAACTTCTCCCCTTTCTGGTAGCCTTGTGCTTTCTCGTCTCTCTCCTCTCTCCTATCACTTCCTGCAGGTTTTCTGGCTCTGGAGCTGTGGAGTCTGGAGCTGTGGTTGCGAGTCACCTGCTGCCCCCGTGTTCCTGCTTGACACCCTCTACTGCAACGACTATTGTTGCTAGTCTTATTGTTATTATAATCATTAACATTACGATGGTTACCATTAACACTATTATAAATATCTGTACCATTTTTCATTTAGTCTATAGCAACATTACCTTCACTGTGTGTACCTCTGTGTGTATATTGTGCTCTCTCTCTCTCTCTCTCTCTCTCTCTCTCTCTCTCTCACCCCAACCGGTCGAGGCAGATGGCCGCCCACCCTGAGCCATGGTTCTGCTCGAGGTTTCTGCCTCTTAAAAGGAAGTTTTTCCTTGCCTCTGTCGCCTAGTGCTTGCTCTTGGTGGGAACTGTTGGGCTTCTGTAAATAACATCACAGAGTACGGTCTAGACCTGCTCTTTTATGAAAAGCGCTGTGAGATAACTGTTGTTGTGATTTGGCGCTATATAAATAAAATTGAATTGAAATTGAATTGAATGTAGTGTAAAAGCGCTTTGAGTGGTTGAAAAGACTAGAAAGGCGCTAAACAAATACGGAGCATTTACATTTAGCATCGAGCCTTGGGGCAACACTGTTGAGAAGCAGTGAGAGGAGGAAAATTGTCCTTTCCACAACATATTGTAGGAACGCCAGAGAGGTAGAATTCTAATCACATGAGTGAGTATTTGTAGCTAGGATATTCTATTGGCAATTGGCAATCTAGTGGTCAGCAGCATAGATATAAGCAAGCTCATCTACCTGATGACTCCACCTCCAGTGTTATTACATTTCCTTACCTTTGTATTTATAGAGTGTGCTGCTGACCCCGGCCAACAGGGACAGGGTGATCAGATCACCTAGACTCGCAGCTATGGGGGTGGCTACGTTGTCAGGGTTGATCCCCACCTTCCTGGAGCCGATGATCACTCCCATCATCACCAGGGCTATGCGAAAAGAACGAACCACAGAAAGAAGTGAGAATGAAGACAGACAGAAACGGGAAAGAAAATATTTAGTTTGAAAGGGAAAACTAGAAAGAAGGAGAAAGACTAAACTGTCATCAACTAAGGTTAGTGAAAAGGTATAGAAAAATCAATCAGTGCATTCTTGGAGAGAGCTTTCATCAGGTTCACAAGGCAATGTAATGCTGATGAAAGCTTTCAGTGAAATGTCTGTGAAGGTTCTCAGTCATCCAGGTCAAAGTTATCCAAAGAAGTTTAAAGTCAAGGGCAACTGGACTAGGAAAAGAAGATACTAGAAGACGTGCCACTGAATTGTTTCGCCATGAAAAAGAAAGTAGCATGTAAATGGACTGGACATGGTCAAATCTGTCCCATACTTCAAATGTTTTTATAAGAGCCAATATCCACTCATATTGCCACCTACTGGTTCCAAGAATTGACACGTCTCAAACTTTAATGTGTTTCTCCTAGCAGGTTGACCTAATCCATCTCAAAGTTCTGCAGGAAAGCCTTACCCCTAAAATCTGCAGCTACAGCGCATTCCGGCTACGCCGCGGTTGCTGGAGCTAATCATGGCCATTATAGTCAGTGCTTTTGTGTCCATCAGATGCGGCTGCAGTGCGTCCCGGAAGCGTCCCAGAAGCGTCCCAGAGAATGGGTAGCAGGTCTATTTTCACCGCTAGCCGCGTCAAGCAGCACAGAGCAGATCGAACCAGGCATAAAGTCAGACACAGAATGGCATGGAGAATCACCCTGTAGAGACTCCCAATTGTAAAACAACTACGTACACCAGTGGTTCTCAGCGTTTTTTGGGCCAGTGACCCCATATCCATTATCCAGGTCCCTTAATGCCCTCCATTAAAAAAGATGTTTGCTATTTGCCCTGAATATTGTTGATTTTTTTTATTGTTACTATTGTTATTAAAAACATGGAAAAGGTAACAAAAAAGCCATGTGAAAGTAATTATATTTAACAAATAAGTGAATGTTCCTCCCAGAAACTGTGTGTGAAGTCAGGTACTGTTTTCTTGGATGGGGCACTTAATAAGTGGGGGTATGGGGGTCCTCCCCCAGAAGATTTTGAGCATTAAACACATCATTTCCTGCATTCTGAGGGAAATTTCTGCTCCAATTTCTGCCTTTTCTGCACCAATTTATGGTGGAAATGTCTAAAAATTCAGGTGGCAGGTGACAATTCAAAATATATAATTATAATAGAATATAATCTAGTGAGAAGTAACCTATTTAAATGTGTTTGTGGGCCCTTTTCATCTCAGTAATAAATTAATCCGCTTTAATTCAGTTATTGACTGGACTTTATTAGCTCATCTGTTAATAACTTATCATAACTCAGGGTTCCCCACAGAATGACAGTGTAAATGTGGCGCAGCTCAAATACGATTTTAAATAGGCCTAGTAAAAAAAATCAAAGATCAATATGTGGCAGTCAGCGTTGATAATGTTGCAGGCTGCCACAAATAAATGAACGTTTGGGAAACACTAACTTATCTGCTCATGTTCAAAACTTTCTGCACATTCAGAATCTCTCCCACATATCTGAGTTCTCTGACATGTAAAGAAAAAAAAGCCATAATGAGAGACTAACGTCATAAGCCTATTTAAAGAGAATTCATAATATTTCACTACATGCCCTGTACTGTATTATGTTACTGATTTGCTGGAAGTATCCCCTCGACCGTCTGACAGACACAGAACTGAATGAGACGAGGAGGTGCTCATGGGAAAACGAAACTAACCGACAAAGACCTGTGATCAAACAGAAATCTCATGAATAATTCCACACAGGTTAACTTCAGCACCTCTGATAAAGTGCCACTTACAATTCCCAACAGAGCAAGACAGGGCTTCAGTTTTTAACGTTCCATTTTTATAGCCTACTGAAACTACAGTATATGTCCGCTTTGGCACAAACTGTCTGCGACTCACAGCGCGAGGTGGGTGCACCTCACTCGCTGGTGTCGCAGCGAAGTTGCTTTCAGGGTCCGACAATGGATAATCTCTTGTAAATGTGTAACCACTGCGATAACAAGACGTTCGCGGTGTATTCCTCAGAGAAATAAACACTTTTCCACCAAGCAAGAGAGCGTCAATTTTCCAGAGTTTACACAGTAAACGCCATATGGGTAAAATTTTAGAGATGATAATCTAACTTCCCGTTCCCGTGAAGGCAGCACGAAGCTGCACCACAAGTAGCTGACGGAGAAAAAACACACAGTCTCGTCCAGTCGCACTAAACTGGCAGGCTTTAATGTTGCAGACCACAGTTTTTTGCAGGTAGTTTAAAGTTTAAACTCGTATTGTTGTGAATCTCAAGTGTAAACTCGCCTTAGAATTTCCAACCAACAAACACCCCCCAAAAGCAGCTCAGCGCCCCCCCCTCCAGAATATTGCTTCCAGCGACCCCATCGTCCTAGGAACGCCCCCTGGGGGGCGGTACCGCCCCCGTTGAGAAACACTAACGTACACAGTAGAAGCACAAAATGCTAAAACTGATTACCAAATCAACAAAATCTAAATATGTCAGCAAAATCAGGCAAGCAAAATGCTCTGGTTCTGAAATGCTCCTTGAGATGAAGAAGGGTCTTCTATGGTGAAATTTGAAACATTTAAATACCTTGAACTGTGGATTGATCCTGAGCTTACCTTTAAACCTCACATTGATTACATCAGAAAAAAAACATATGGCTGCCTCAGTTCACTCTATAGATCTGTTGTTTCAAATCAGGAAAAGGTTAATCTCTCTGTTGATAGTGCCATTATTGACTCCGCTGATATCATCTACATTTATACCAGTGACACTGTTCTTAAGCCGCTTAATGTGGTCTTTAACTAGAATTAAAGACCACATTAAGTTGTCATTAAGGTGTCATTTTAAAACTAAAAAAATAATTAAATTGGCTCCAGTTTAATTCAAGAAGAGACTTCCATTGGTTTCAATTTATTTGCAAATGTGCCTATTTTGATTGTTCTGAGGTGTCATTTTAAAACTCATCATTATGTAATGTATGAATCACTAAATTGGCTTCAGCTAAATTCAAGAAGAGACTTACATTGGTTTCAATTTATTTTCAAATGTGCCTATTTTCATTGTCTTCCATATCTGAAAAAACTCTTTCCTTGTAGTTCTACATATTCACTTAGAGTTTTGCAATATCTTGTCTTTACTGTACCAACAATGTCTCAGCTGCTGGACGTAAAACTTTTCATTATAAGGCCACTTGCGATTGGAACAATTTCCCTCTTTCCTTGAGATTAATCTCATCTTTTCGCAGATTTAGGATATCTGTATTTCACCATCTTAACTATGTGTGTGCATGTTACTTATGCTGGACTCAACAGTATTGCTTGTAATTTGTTTCATGTAATCATCTAATTGATTTACCTCCTGTGGATTTGACCTCTACCTTTCTTATGTGATAGTTTTTTGCACTGAATCTCAAATGTTTTACAGGTCCTGCTTGTTTAACCCCTTGATGCCTGAATTTCTTTACAATAAAAAAAAAATTGTGTTTTCATTTGCTTTCAAGCTGATGTTAAATTAAGTGGAAGTTGTTAATTTGTCTATAGAATATAGAAAAGATATAAATACAGGTATGATGAAGGTATGATGCATATTAGCGACAACAGGCAAATAAAAACAAATAATGTTTTTGATTTTTTTATTGTAAAAAAATTCAGCCGTCAAGGGGTTAACCCTACTCAGATTTAACTTACTGCCTACATTGTTAAACAGTACTACAACGGTGAATAAAATGTTGGTTAGTTGATTCGGTGTTAACTTAATGGGAGTTTGTTCTTGTTTGCTTAAAAGTGGTGTTTGGCTGTGCAGGCAGTGTTTTTTTACTAATGGCTTCTGCTCCGCATTTTCCCCAGAAGAAATCCTGACGATAGTGTCAGGATATGAGGGTAAAGAAAAAGTAACAACCAACTCTAACACCGTGGCGGCAAACAAATCCAGGTTAAGCTTGTTGGCCGTGCATTGAGTTAATCATTCTTGTTCCAGTTCTCTATTTTGTATTTTATGGGCTCTTTTAGACAACTAGGTAACTAAAAAAATGGCGCTAGGGGAAGAGGGGTAATAATCGGAGAAAATCAGGACACCTAAGATTAATGTGTTAAATTTACTGGCTGTTCCGCCAGTGTATGAATGTGTGTGAATGTTAGTTTCTGTTTGAGCACTTAGGCTCAGTGTATGAATGTGTATGACTGGTGAATGCAGATATAGTGTAAAAGCGCTTTTAGTGGTCGAAAAGACTAGAATGGCGCTACACCAGTGTTGGTTTCTGGAACCCAGAAACCTGAAGGATTCCACAGCAGACACAGGGCTGTTTAGAATGGTGGTGATATTCCCCAGCCTCACCTGCTGACTCCTGTCAGTCAGGAAGCTTGTGATCCACTGACAGGTGGAGGCTAGCACAGTGAGCTAGGTGGGTTTGGTGCCTAGGATCTCCAGGATGAAGGTGTTGAACGCTGAGCTGAAGTCCATGAACAGGATCCTTGCATATGTCTCTGGACAGTCAAGGTGTTGCAGGATGTAATGCAGTCCCAAGTTGACAGCATCATCCACTGAGCTTTTAGCCCTGTACGCAAACTGCAGGGGGTCCAGCAAGGGGCATGTAATGTCCTTTAGGTGGGCCAACACCAGTCTTTCAAAGGACTTCATGACTGCAGATGTCAGGGCGACAGGCCTGTAGTCATTTAGTCCAGAGATGGACGGTTTTTTGGGGACTGGGATGATTGTGGAGCGTTTAAAGCAGGAGGGAACTTCATACAAATCCAGTGATGTGTTGAAGATCTGTGTGATGAAGGAGGCCAGCTTGACTGTACAGATTTAGATAGCAGGATCCTGTGGTTGAAGAACCGAGGATTGGACTGCAGATTCTGTCACAGACAAAAGAGCTGTTTCAGTAGAGTGAGCACTCTTAAAACCACACTGATATGGATCTAGGAGGTCATTCCGTGAGAGGAATTCTGAGACCTGTTTGAATACTGCCCGTTCGAGTAGTTTTGGATAAAAATGGTAGAATGGTGGTCAGGGGCTGCCTTGCCCCTGACCACCAGCCTATTATGCCCTGCCCCTTCCTGACAGGACTCTAGAGTCTCTATTTTGCCCCTGGAATCTGGCCCTCCTCTTGTCCTTCCTCCACCCACCCTGGTTCAGTTTGCCCTCCTCTTCCCTCCACCCAGTGTTTCGGTTCTGGACTTTTTTTCTTGTGGGGTGAGTTCTGTTTAAGGAACATCAGGGGACGTTCCTTGAGAGGGGGGCATTGTCATGGTTTTGGTATTTTACTTTATTTATTATCCTGATTGTGCCCTTGTTCCAGGGTACCCACAGGGTCTTTAAAGTATTAAAAAAGTCTTAAATTTTATATTATAAAGTATAGTTAGTATAGTAGTATAGTTACATTTTGTTTGGACTCTTGCCTTGTGCTTCATGTAAGCCTATTTTAGTTTTATTCATAAACCTTTTTGATCTGCATCCTCCTCGCCGGTGTCTGCATTTGGGTCCACACCTCCACCATAGTTTCCTGCCGCTGCACTCAGCCAAACCCTGGTTCTGGTAAACAAACTCACTTTCTTCTACAAACCATGGAACATGAAAGGGTCGTGCCAGCATATTTATTGCCTAGCTTGGAGGTGTTTGGTTTGTAGACCAATATCTTCTATATAAGAAGGCCTCACTTAGAAGAAAATGCCTGGAAGTTCAGACAGTATCATCTCTAAAGGAGAGTTGGCAAAATGGCCATATCTAGAAAAGGTTCCGAATGCCAGCTTAGAGGCTAAGCTAACGCTCCCAAGATGTTGGAACCTTGGGAGGTCATAAACAGCCATGGGGGAGGACCATATGCTATAAAACAGTATTGGGCTGGTTCCTTAATGATCCTTTACAGGGTAATGACAGCTAAGCTGTGGTATCTCCTGCATCATGGTGTATATCACCCAAGAAAGAGGAGTTTGTGGCTGGTGTCTGACTGGGGTGCAACTTTCAAAGGAACATCTTTGAACCAGCAGCTCTTGCAATGCCCCAATTTGACCAGTACATTGCTTGGTATTAGGCAGGAACCTGTAGCAGTCATTGGCAACGTACATGCAATGTTCCATCAGGTCAGAGATTCAAAGGAGGACTGAGATTTTTTGCGCTTTTTGTGGTTGCCAGAGTGAAATCTCACCAAGGAAGTGGCTGAGTTTCGCACCACTGTCCATCTGTTTGGTGCTGTGTCCTCCCCAAGTTGTTCCCGTTTGCTCGGATAAAAACGATATATGATAATCAGGCCAATTTTTTTATTTCATTGTGGACCACTGTCTGAAGAATAAGGCCTCTGAAGGAGAAACTGCCTCAATAGTCAAAGATTTCACTGCTCTCTGTCAGGCAGGAGGATTCACTGATGTAATGGATCAGTAACAGTTGCACCACACTGTAAACTCTTCCAGAGGAACACAGTGTCAAAGACCTGAATGAACTGAATCTGGATAGAGACAAACTTCTCCTTGAGAGAGCTCTTGGCTTGCAATAGTCCTTTCAGAGTGACTTGTTCAAGTTCAAGATGGAGATCCAGCAGAATCCAGGCACCAGACTTGGAATGTTGTCAGTGGCTAGTTCTGTGAACAATCCTCTGGGCTTTCTCGCACCTGATGGCCTTCAAAAATTCTGCAAAGAACTTTTTGAAAATTAACTTAAAAGGTGAAACTAATATATTATATAGACTCATTACATGCAAAGTGAGATATTTCAAGCCTTTATGTGATATAATTTCGATGATTATGGCTTTTAGCTTACGAAAACCCCAAATTCAAAATCTGCATCAAGAGACACCACACACAGACGGGTCCTGGACACGGGCTTCAAATGTCGTATTCCTCTTGTCAAGCCGCTCCTGAACAACAAACGTCAGAAGCGTCTTACCTGGGCTAAAGAAAAAAAGAACTGGTCTGTTTCTCAGTGGTCCAAAGTCCTCTTTTCTGATGAGAGCAAATTTTGAATCTCATTTGGAAACCAAGGTCCCAGAGTCTGGAGGAAGAATGGAGAGGCACACAATCTAAGATGCTTGAAGTCCAGTCTGAAATTTCCACAGTCTGTGTTGGTTTGGGGAGCCATTTCATCTGCTGGTGTTGGTCCACTGTGCTTTATTAAGTCCAGAGTCAGCGCAGCCGTCTACCAGGACATTTTAGAGCACTTTATGCTTCCTTCAGCAGATGAGCTTTATGGAGATGCTGACTTCAGAGAGATTTTGAATTTGGGTTTTTCATAAGCTGTACGCAATAATCATCGAAATTATATCAAAGGCTTGAAATCTCTCACTTTGCATGTAATGAGCCTATATAATATATTAGTTTCACCTTTAAGTTGAATTACTGAAATGAACTTTTGCACGATATGCTAATTTTTCAAGTTTCACCTGTATATTCTATTGATTTTACATTTTATTTGTGTTGTGTGTGTATAATGTTGAACTTTGGGCTCTGTTTACTTTAAACTGTCCCTGTTTCTGAGTAATTTTCCCAACACTAAAAAGTACCAATGTTGTTGAGATTTGATGCATGAAACTTCAAAATTATTATTTGCTCGCAGTGGTGGAATGTAACCAATTACTGAATTAATGTATCTTATAAATTAGAGCTAATGTTACTTTATATTACTTGTTACTTTTTATTATTAAACTTTATAATTGTATTCCACTCTTCTACATTATCTTTGCTTACTAGTTACTTTTTAGATTACAATCTTTCATGATTCAACAGTATATTAAGTAGTTTAATAGAGCTGTTGAGCTGCTTGAACAGTTCAATGCAACGTACACATTAATGCAGCAGAGATATAAATCCAAAAAGCTCACGTATAGTAAAAAGCTTACCATTTTAATGCACCATGAGTAGAACTTTTATATAAGTGAAGGAGTTATCACTAATTGGTTAAAGATGGATTTAAAAATCTCATTGTCCAATCATTGTAAACATTAGAACACATTTTTAGCTTTAATCACTGAGGACTGAGTTGCTCAATGCTCCTGTGACTGTGAAACAACCTGTTGGCCTGCTGGAACCCGAGCGAGGCAGGGGTTGACTTTGGTAAGTTGATAGTGCCAGTTGCAGGCTAATTCTTTATTGTTAATGTTTGGGGCGATAATTAATTTGGTTGTATGTGCTGTGCAGAATGTGTATTTATTTGAATGGATTGTAATGAATTGTGTTTAGGTGTTTTTGCTGGACCTTCCTCTGCGTCCAAACCTGGAAGTGGTGTAGGATTTCTTTCACTAAGAGTTCTGATATGTGGTGGCTCGTATGGGTGAGATTTTAGTTCAAGTACAATTACATATATACAAATGTGTACCAGTTTGCCTATAAGCAAGAACGCAGCACTGTTGACCCAATCCTTTGCATCTTGCACTCTTTTTCTAAGCACCATGAAAACATAGAAGCTTATGCTAGAGTCTTGTTTGTCAATTTTAGTTCACCCTTTAATACAGTGCAAACTCATATGCTTTTAAAGAAGCTTGAAAACATGAATGTTAATACTATCTTGATTAAACGGTTTTATTATTTTTTTTAACTGACTGGGCAGGGCACAGCAATTGAATGTCAATGGGATGCTATACAAGATCAAATACTAACACAGGGTTCCACAGGGTTGTGTTGTATCAACAATACTCTTTACATTGTACACCAATGACTGTAGGAATGTACATTCTAACAACTATATAATAACTCCTGTGTACCAAGATGAAATAGACACAATGGTGTGACACCAACCATCTAATTTTAAACATCCAAAAAACACAGGAGACGGGTCTTCAACCCGAGGCAAGTTACAAGTTGTAAAATCAAGTTAATGTTTAATACATTGCTCGCCTGAATGTTACATCTGCTCGACTCGAAATGTTCATTAAACTGAATGCAACATGGTAGACAATATTTTGTCCTTGTAATCAGTGTTTCCATTGCATGGATAGCCTTTGGATGTTGCTGGAAATTGTTCCGAATCCCCCTCCTTAAAGCGTCCTATTGGTCCTACTAGGCAGGACATGCAGTCTGCCAAAATATGTATCCCCGTCCATAATGCACAGTTGATGGCCTACCATCAAGTATTTTTGTGCATACTTCACATCATGACTAATAACAGGGGTGAATATGGAGAGGTTTCTGTTTTCCTAGCAAAAAATATAGTGGAATACAAAATACAAACTGGGATCCAGAGAATATCTAGTACACTACAGCTTATACTGTTCATTAAGCCTTACAAAGATGTGTTGCATCAAAGATGATGTAATTTAAAGCTTATATACACATGTACATGTTCACCAGCATCACATAATGGACACATTAAGTGATATTTGAGTACTTCATGTAATGTTCAGTCAACCGGCATTCAGGATTATACCTAATTGGAAAGATGTTTTAATTTGTCAGATTGTCAGATTTTGAAGACAAATTTTGGGGTATAGTATTTTGTGTTAAAAGTTTTGCAAAGTGAAATTTGGATGTAAAAACTCAGCCAAAACTAAAAAATATTGTAAAAGATGTTCAGTTTTATTCAGCTTATGATGCCAAACAATGAAAGCTTTCCTTGGTTACTCACCCAAAGAAAGAGCAGCAACAAAGGCAGTGGTGATGCTGCTAGCACAGAGAACAGCGACCTGGTCAAGTTCAATCCCCCCTCTAGAAACTGCACCTAAACACATGGCTGCCATTGCTGCGAGGAAACCCACCACGGTCGCCTGAACCTGCAGAAAATGAAGCGACGGGACATTACCATAGAGTACAAAATGTGTGCAGTGTTCTTTCCCCTTGTCTTTGTACAAATACAGTTCAAATGTTACATCAGTTATGAATGTTGTCTAAACTGAACAATATTTTTACATACATGTAACCTGATTTCACAGTGTTGAATCATATTCAGTTTAAAACATGAGACACCTCACACAAAGGATGCAAAAATCATTGTATTTCTCATTAGCACCTCAAGTCTAAAATAAAAGTAAATAATAAAAGTCATGATTTGGTCTGCATGTTTATTTTTTTTGTCAGTGTGTCTGCTTGTTCCGGTTTCATTTTGGTAATTGCTTGTCTCATGCTTGTTTCCTGTCTGTCCTTGTTCCCTGCCTGCTTGTGTGTGTGTGTGTTTGTCACTATATATATTGTCCCAGTTGTCTGTCAGTGTTTGATGAGGCCCGTTTCAGAAAGCGAGGTTAGTAAAAACTGACTATGTTAGGCTTGAGATGAGGGAAACTCTGAATTGAATAGTGCTGCTGTACACTGTACGCTGTGTAATTTCTTCATTGTCGTCACATGAAAAGATATAATCAAATATTTTCCTCACTCTTGTAAGATAATGTAAATCTCAGCCTGCTGTTCTTTAGTGTCTGCTACTGGATATAAAACTTGTATGAGCACACGGTACCAATCGTGATAATAGCATAAAGATGCTATTAGGTATTAGGACTTATTTGGGCAGTATACTCCATGCACTGACACTACAGCTGAGATACAATGTATAACACTAAACACAAAATTAATTAGACTACAGGGTACAAAAGGTTCCTAAACAAAGTATCTCAATGGTTATTCAGATTCTTTTTTTTTTGCCTAAACTGGTGAACACAGTAAGCTATATTAGTATACAATAAATACTTACTAAATAATTAGTATAAATACAGTATGTTACCTGTATAAGTGCCAGATTGCTGCACATCATGGCCCATAGTTTACCAGGATCGTCCATTTGGCCTGTGTTGGACTAAAGACATGAAGACGAAACCATTCATTTTTTTATAATGTAAAGAAAAGGCACTTTCTATTATTTAAGTCAGATTAGATGTCAAATACACATTTGACCAAATTAGGTGTTACAATTACAGGTTGGTACAGGATGTCATAGCTCACTGTTTAAAAACGTAATCTGAAATGGCAGACAAGTAGACATTCAGGTCTAAGTGAGGTATTATGAGCTGAGCAGATAATCAGTTAGGTCCCACTGCAAATTGACCAGGTACATTTTTTTACAACCTGTGGTTTGGGTAATACTTTAAATTACAGTGAACAAATTATAGTGTAATTGTTCTGTACATACAGGTGTCAATAAAGTACAGGGAATAAGGCAGTAACAAGTTTGCATTTATGAGGGACATAGTAATAAACTACACTTAAACTATTTAATTACACAGTACACATTGCAGGATACATACAAGGGTCCAACTAAGGATACAGTGGGGGAAAAAAGTATTTGACCCCTTGCTGATTTTGCAGGTTTGCCCACTTACAAAGAATGCAACAATCTACAATTTTAATCATATGTACATTCTAACAGTGAAAGACAGAATCCCAAAGAAAATTCCAGAAAATCACATCATATGAATTTATAAAAATTGATAACCATCTGATGAGGAAAAACAAGTATTTGACCCCCTACCAAACAGCAAGTATTCTGGCTCCTACAAGCCAGTTAGTCTTTCTTTAAGACACAGCCCCAATCCCAACCAATTATCTACATCAAATACACCTGCCTCACCTCGTTACCTGTATAAAAGACACCTGTCAACACCCAAACAACCAGCATCCAACATCACCACCATGGGCAAGACCAAAGAGCTTTCTACGGACATCAGGGACAAGATTGTTGATCTGCACAAGGCTGGGATGGGCTACAAGAGAATCGGAAAGCAACTTGGAGAGAAAAGATCAACTGTCGGTGCAGTTATCAGGAAATGGAAGAAGCACCACACCACCGCCAACCTCCCTCGGTCTGGGCCTCCACACAAGATCTCGCCTCGTGGGGTGTCCCTGATCATGCGAACGGTGAGGATGAATGATGAATCAACTGAAGGCAGCTGGGACCACAGTTACAAAAGAAACGGTTGGTAACACACTACGCCGTTATGGATTGAAATCCTGCAGCGCACGCAAGGTCCCCCTGCTCAAGAAGAAACATGTACAGGCCCGCATGAAGTTCGCCACTCACCACCTGGACGACTCAGAAGAGGCCTGGAAGAAGGTGATGTGGTCAGATGAGACCAAAATAGAACTTTTTGGCCTCAACTCGTCGTGTTTGGAGGGCAAAGAACACCGAGTACAACCCAAAGAACACCATCCCCACCGTCAAGCATGGTGGTGGCAACATCATGCTTTGGGGGTGCTTTTCAGCCAAGGGGACGGGACAACTCCATCGTATTGAGGGGAGGATGGACGGGGCCATGTATCGTGGAATTCTGGACCAACATCTCCTTCCCTCAGTGAGAGAGCTGAAGATGGGTCGAGGATGGGTGTTTCAGCACGACAACGACCCTAAGCACACCGCCAAAGCAACAAAAGAGTGGCTGAAGAAGAAGCACATCAAGGTTCTGGAGTGGCCTAGCCAGTCTCCTGACCTGAATCCAATTGAAAATCTTTGGAGGGAGCTTAAAATTCGAGTTGCCAGGCGACAACCTCGGAACCTGAATGATTTGGAGGCTGTCTGCAGGGAGGAGTGGGCCAACATCCCTGCCGAAATGTGCACAAACCTTGTCACCAACTATAAAAACCGTTTGACATCTGTGCTGGCCAATAATGGCTTTTCTACAAAATATTAACATGCTGTTTGTCCAGGGGGTCAAATACTTGTTTTTCCTCATCAGATGGTTATCAATTTTTATAAATTCATATGATGTGATTTTCTGGAATTTTCTTTGGGATTCTGTCTTTCACTGTTAGAATGTACATATGATTAAAATTATAGATCGTTGCATTCTTTGTAAGTGGGCAAACCTGCAAAATCAGCAAGGGGTCAAATACTTATTTCCCCCACTGTATGTCATTTTACAACAGCTATGAAATGAAATAAGGTAGTTCTTTTTTGTCGCTTTTATCCAAAGCGACTTACAATTGCTGTATATGTCAGAGGTTGCACGCCTCTGGAGCAACTAGGGGTTGCTCAGGTGTCTTGTTCAGGGACACATTGGTGTCTCACAGTTGATCCGAACCCAGGTCTCTCACACCAAAAGCATGTGTCTTAACCACTGCCCCATCACCACCCCTTGATTGTCAGATTATGACCTTGATCGTCAGATTACATTGCACCCTAAAACATCATTACTCTTTCCTCAGTATTTTTGTCATAATTTTAAAAGCATCCACATAACTATATTATAGCTATATCTATGTATAAAGGTACTAATTACTTCCAAGGCTTAGCCTAATGTTTTGTTAGGCCTTGAAGAAAGTTGTACATTTCTGAATGTATGAGGATCTAAAAATATGTAACACCTATCCGTTCTTACAGCAGTTGAGAGGCGAGCAGCCAGGGTCATCTCCAGGTTTCCTTTTAATCCAACCAGTGCAGGCACCATGATGAAAAACTCTGTTATCACCATAAACACCTCCCAGTGCTGGAACACATACATTGGAAATTAAATATTAAACTTACAGAGCATTGCACAACACCATCACAACAGCCAAGAGCTCATGTTATGTGGAGCAGGGGGAGGGAGGGAATCAAAGATGAGAGGAGGGACTGACGGAACACATCTGAAATTGAGCATGGCAAGATGGAAAAGAGTTTTGTTATAAAAAACATGTCTGGGAGAAAAATATATTCTGAAAGCACAAATATGATCAATGATTCAGTTAAACTTAAATGGGTGTAATGAAGGAAGGAAATATTTTGCTGGTGGAGCAATGACAAATTGGCCAATACAGAAGCACACTTGAATATTTAGTATAATACAAAAAACAGTCCAGGACAAGCAAAGAATTGTATTTATGGGGCCAGCAAGCCTATGCACACTATAGAATCCAGAGCCCATACAGTGTTTTGTTTTTTCAGTGAAGGTGTCCTTGTATGAACTTGACAAGTGTATGCAATGAATTCATGAGTAAAGCACAATTAAAAAGTAAAGTGTTAAATAGCTAACTAGATATGTCTCTACGCTGGCCTGCTGTGCCAAGATTATGAGTGTCATTGTTGTGTCACAAGATACTATTCATTGTGTTTTAAGATCAGTATAATGTGTGATGTAGCCAGAAACTGTCAGTTGTGCAGAGGTGTGTGATTACGTGAAGAGCACATGAAACACAGAGCTACAGTGCTACTGTACATGTGGACACAAAAGTGACTTTTTTCAGTACAACAAAGATTTCTCATGCAGTGTTTTTAAATGCATTTAACCTGAAACACATAAACCTTTGTTTTATGTAGTTGCTATTAAGTATATATATATTTTGAAATATATATTGTTTTAAGGGTGTAAATGGTAACACCTTTTTCAGGCATTACCATTCCTGGGGTCTTAAATTAAATTGAATTGTCATTGTCAAACATTTTTTAATTAAAGCCCCATAGTTATGTTAACACAGACCAAGTAAGTTTGACAACACAGTTTAGGAAAAAGCTGTGAATAAAAGAAGAAGTGTACTGAAAACAGTAGAATGGAGGAGCTACAGGGCTATAAATTTCCCCTTCAGTTTAGTTAATTTCGGACATCTCACAAAGGAGCACTGTTGCTACTCTCCCTAGGAGTGGTCGTTGCACAAAGATCACTGCACGAGCACAGCGCAGAATGCTCATTGAGGTTAAGAGGGATCCTAGAGTGTCAGGAACATGCTAACATTTCTGTTGACGACTCTATGATACGTCAATCACTGAACAAGAATGGAGCTCATGGGAGGACACCTTTTGAATTCCAGAGTTTATCAAGAAATTTTTCAGGAGAATGTAAGTCTATCTGTCTGCCAGTTGAAGCTCATGCAATGCATACACATCCCACCAATTGCATGCATTGCTCACTAGCCCTCGGTTTGCCCTAACCCACGCTAGCAATACAGAATATAAAGTCATTGTTTCAGCAATGTAAGAAAAGGCTTTTCAGCTGCAATTGTTACTTACTTTTACTTTCCTCCACCAGATGGACCATTTAGACATCTTATGTTAGACTACGTAGACATGACAACACAAGTGGGAAGGATGGGGTCCATCTTAGTTGTGACTGATAGATTTAGTCGATTGGTTGAGGCTTACAGCACATCAAGACTGTAAAACAGTGGCAAGATTTTTATGTAAGGAGGCCTTTCCATCTATTCCATCAAATCAGCTCAGATAATGGAAAACATTTTGTAGCAGACATGGTAAAGACAATATTTAAGATGTTGGAAATCACTGCAACCAATTTTTTGAAAACTTTAGTCCTTAAAACAGACAAAGTCATTATTGTAGGGGATTTTAATATTCATGTGGACGCTGAGAATGATAGCCTTAGTACTGCGTTTATCTCTATTAGATTCAATCTCTCAAAGTGTTCATAAACCAACTCACTGTTTTAACCACACCCTCAACCTTGTTCTGGTATATGGCATTGAAATTGAACATTTAACAGTGTTCCCACAGAATCCCTTTTTATCTGACCACCATTTGACATCTTTTGATTTTGTACTGCGGAACTACACACCACTAGGTAAAAATTTCTATACAAGATGTCTGTCTGATAGTGATGTAGCTAAATTTAAGGATGTGGTACCATCAGCTCTAAATTCATTGTCAAGTCACAAAGTAACGGAGGACTACTACTTCCCCAATCGATCATGTTGTTCATAGTGCTACTGGCTCTATTTCTACTTTCTACATAGCAATAGTTTATTTGAGGATTTTCAGTCAGGATTCATCAGAGTTCATCATAGCACAGAGACAGCACTGGTAAAAATTACTAATGACCTCGTAATTGCATCACACAAAGGACAGTCCTCAGTTATACCTAATAGGGTAATACCCGTAGGCCCTGAACCCATTACCCCTGTTCAGGAGGTACTGGACCAGCTCTCCGTCTTAAAGGGTCCAATCCTCTAGGCCTATGGGTATTACCCTATTAGGTATAACTGAGGACTGTTTAAGCTGGTGTCGAAAATATTCGCCTAGCTTCTAACTGTCTTCTTCCGAACGCCTACCCTGCTTACTCTGAAATGGCACCTGACTCAATAGCCCTAGAGCCAAATACCACCTCAGCCACGCCTGTTAATGACCGCTCTCTTCTAATTGATTAGTGCACTTGGTATAGTTGCTAGGATTGTGTTTAGTGGCCAGAAAAATAGGCCCCAAGGATAAGTTAATTTCCCCTGAATTTTACAAAGAACGTTTAAAACTCCAGACAGAATTCAACAGCCGCCAGTAAATTTACCCAAAAGCTATTTCGCTTTGTGTCATGTCTGGCAAAGTATAAACTCTTTACCCAAAAGCTGTCTGGGGAACTTAAAGAGTGCTTAAATGGGGTGAACGAAAAGCTGAAGGTTTTACATCAAAGGGCTGATCAAAACGATGAACTGTTTCGTAACATCTCAGACCGGTCTGTGGAAGATCAGAGAAGGATTGACACCATCGGGGTGCAGTCTGGTTAGATGCTGAGAGTAATCACTGGTCTGACAATGAAATTAGAAGAAATGTCGAAATCACTACATGAACTGGATGCACGTATGACGCTGAGGATGAGATTTTTGTAGGTTTGAAAAGCCCACAGTCACACCTCTCCCCCGCTCAAACACCATCTTCAAACAGTCACCTTCCCCCTCTGACACACTGCCACCCCCCCTCTGACCCCTCACCTGCACTCAAGATCTGTGAAGAGGACGTGACCCACCTCTTCCAAAGGCAGAAGATCAGGAAGGCTCCTGGCCCCGACAGTGTGTCTCCATCCTGCCTGAAAATCTGTGCAGACCAGCTGGCCCCCATCTTCACACAGATCTTCAACAGATCACTGGGGCTGTGTGAAGTTCCCTCCTGCTTCAAACGCTACACAATCATCCCTGTCCCCAAAAAATCCTCCATCTCTGGACTAAATGCCTAAATGCCTCAGTTTGGTTGAGTACTATTATGTCACATATTTGAGAGAATTTGAAATAAGGGAGGAACACATTGATAGGGATGTAAATGCTCCATATTTGTATAGCACCTTTCTAGTCTTTTCGACCACTCAAAGCGCTTTTAAACTACATCTGCATTCACCATTCACACACACATTCATTCACTGGTGGAACAGCCACCAGAGGCAATTCGGGGTTCAGTATCTTGCCCAAGTATACTTCGACATGCAGCCTGGAGGAGCCGGGGATTGAATCGTCGACCTTCCAATTAACCAGCAAACCACTCTATCTCCTGAGCCACAGCCGCCCCAATGACAGTAACAATAGTCAACAATATGTTTTTGTGTTGTCCTTTGAACACAGACAATGTTATATCAGCTGTCAAATGTCCAGTAGCCATTACAATAACAACAATTGTATACAGTCTACGGTGCCAACCTGCTAGGAGTAGTACATAAATTTAAAATGGTGGACTTGCTGTTGGGTTTAGGTCATTGCTCCCAGAGGCGGACCCATGTGAGCTCTTCAACGATTAGTTCATTCCTGCTCCACAGTAGACGAGATGTCATGTGAAAAATGAACGACTCAAACCCAGAGAACCACAGTTAAGTGTCGTGAACTAATCAATACTGTTTCCTGTGCTGACGGAGACCATGCACCTGCTGTGTAAGGAGTGAACGTAAGAGTCCAAGACTATTCACGCATGCGTGAAAATGAACGAATTACTCACTGAGACAACCCGTTCCTCCTGAGTCATGTACAAGATTAGGTCAAATGAACGAAACGTTCTTTGAACGACACAACACCAGTGTGGAACCAGAGATTGTTTTCAATACAAGGAGTATAGGCCTACATGTTCCAGTCTTTTTTTTTCATTAAAAGTGTTGCTGTAAAAATACAAAAAGTACAAGAATAAATTTTACACAAAAATATAAAAGGAGGGTAATTTTAAAAGGTTCTTTTGTAAATCAAACCAAAAGGAAGCATGAAAAATACCTAGAAATATGTTCAATATATTCCCCTCCCAATCCCAAAATTTATGGTTACAAAATAAGAAGGATCTTTAAACGGGTTTGACCAGGGTTCACAGTTCTGGTGAAATTGCAGTAAAGTGCAGTCTATATTAATCGGGCATTGTTTTGTTTATTGTGGCTGAACTGATTTAAATTGTGTTTCTGGCTACTGTTTGGCTCATTCATTTGCTGCAGAGTTGCATCAGCTGGTGTTGTTTATTGGCTCTATGTCTACATGACTGTTGCCTAGCAAAACCCATTTGTATGATTATTTCCTGTTACACTGGGAGAAACACTTAGCTTTTGTCATTCATAGAATAAGTATTCACCTTTTTACCAACACAGTTTATTTTTAGCTGAGAGACACACCCATCAGGGACATATTCAATCATATTGGGATGGATTTATGTGGCATCTTAGTCAACCTTTCTTTATATTAAAATGCTCCTGATGCAGCTGAAGCTCACATCCATGTAGTGATTCTTATTATCAACTGCTTAACAACACTGGCTAACACTACTAGATAAGGAAGAGATTGTCATTGTTTGTATTAAAATTACAATATTACATGTTCATAATTGTCATAGGTGGTCTGTTTTATCCTTCTGCATTTTCTGCTTTCTAGGTTTCAATTTATCCACCTCAGCTGTCTGAGCTGTATAGCAGATAAATGGCTAGTAGATTCCACAAAGATGGGCATTGACGAGGGAAGTACTGGTGCTGAGGAGGCTGCAACACGCCCTAAAATCAGGGATTAAAAATAGTTGTGGTAGCTTCTTTAGCTTTGTTAGTATGTCTTTGTCGAAATCTTTAAAAGGTTATTTTGTAAATCAAACCAAAAGGAAGCGTATAAAATATCTAGAAATATGTTATATGTAATATATTCCCCTCCCAATCCCAAAACATTTACGGTTGTAAAATAAAAAGGATCTTTAAATGGGTTTGACCAGTGTTCAATGAACTCCTTGAGGCAAAAAAGTTTTATCTAGTTTTAACCAGTCTCCTATAAAGTAAAATAATCATCAAATTTCTACAAAAGGCTCATCAAGCTACAAAAGGAGTGAACACTGGCCTTCTCATTGTTACAGAGGAAGTTGGAAGCAAGCGAGAGTTGCTGGTAAAAGAAATTCTGTATGTCGCTGTTGCCCTGGAGGAATACATCATTATGTACAACCTCAAAATGTTGCTAATACCTTTGCAATAGCATAGACTATCCCAAATAAGTATACATTTGCTTATACAAAAACATTTCATGAACATCAGTAGCAGCAATTGTTCAACCAAAGTTCATGGACTCTGAAGTGTAGAGACAACTTGGCCAAGTTAATGGCAGCTATCACTGTTTCCGTTGGTCTGCTTTGAATTGTTTATACACTAAAACTACATCACACTCAATCTCACAAACCAAACATACCACCATGCCCACATGGTTAAACACTCATCACAAGGCCTATTCTAGAAAGACAAGGGCCTGTAAAACACATAAAAAATTAATACGATGTCAAAATGTTATGAACAATGTTGTGAACAAACTAGTGTGGATTTGTTCATTTTATATCAAATAAATTTGGAGATCCCAAAGTCTTTCTCTCTCCCTGAGAGAAAGAAAAGGAGGGGGTTTGAGATATCAACCCTCAACAGACAGCTGAAGTGACCAAAGGAGGAGGTGAAAGGTTTGCTTTCCCTAAGTGCTGTTTCTGGGCAGTTTGATCGTAAAACTTTCCACCTCTGATGCCGCAGCCAGATAAGACTCGGTGCCTGACTGTTAAAATGACAAAGAAACACTAACCAGAAATTTGCTTTCTCCCTGAACAGCCTATCAGAACTCTTTTTAAGAGAGGGCAGGAAACCCCCACACACGTAACCATGGCAACTGACCTCCCTCTTTGTTTAATTACCTCACATCAAAGGATATTCTCCTCCTCACACCCAGATGTGAATTTGCGAGAAACTCCAGGACACCAGAGGAGGACAGCCCTGAATTCCTTTGTGTAAACAAGGAGTACTGTCTCCTCAAAACTCAAAGTATTACCTTGTTTAATTAAATAATCTTTAAGTTACTTAACTAGGTCTCTCCACTCCATTTGAGAAGTTATGTTACCATGTTGTTGTTGATATTTGTTGTTGAAAAGAATATAAAGTATAAAGTTAATTTTGCAGTGTTTTAATTTTCAGCTAGGATCCCTGACATTTCTTCATTTTATGTTGTAACCAATGCTTTGTCCCAACACTTTCTGACACTTCCTTTAGAAAATAATGATAAATGATAAAGAAATGTAATCCTATACTACTCGATTAATTTTCCAGCTCAAATTTAATGTCAAAAATTACTAAACTCCCCAGTTCGTAGGTCAAGTAAATAAGCTCAAAGTTGAATATCTACTCCTCATGTAACCAGAGGACAAAGTAAGTATTGCATGCCATCGTTCTGAAATGTCGTTTAATGTATAAATGTCACTCTGTATTTACCTGGTCATAATCTGATGCCATTCGTGTATCTTGCTTATATTCTCTAATTAAGAATGTGACCCTTATGCATCACGTTCCTAAGATGCTCCTAACTGCTTCAGTTTTGTTTATGTCTGAATTGTCTTGTATTCAGTGTGTTTTTCAAGTCCTAGATGCTTCTAAATGGTAAAAAATAAATAAAATCGGAATTGGACAAAATTAGGTCAGACCTTTTAAAAAAAATCAATAACTGGAATCAGCCAGGAAAAATGTAATCTGTGCATCTCTTACTACAGCTATATTCCTGTGTGTGAACCGATATTAGACTACTGTACTGATACTGTAGATCCACCGTTGTGTTGGGTTTTGTGCATTATGATGTTAAGTGACAGATCAGCCTATACAAGGACAATTTTTGCTGTATTAATTTGTGTCCCCTTCAAAAATTGCTCCTGAGAAATTTTATGTTTAGTGTCCCCCCCCTACTGTGAGATGAGATTTACACCCATGTATCCACCCGTCATAGTCCTCAGCCTGGCGTCAACTCACACTGGAAGCATTTCAGAAGCCTGTAACCTGTAATTTTCTCATGTTAAACTCAGAAAAAACTGAAGTTATTGTTCTGGGGCCTAAGCACCTCCGTGACGCATTATCTAAAGATATAGTTTCCCTGGATGGCATCGCCTTGGCTTCCAGCACCACTGTGAGGAATCTTGGAGTTATCTTTGATCAGGACATGTCGTTTAAGTCTCACATTAAGCAAATTTCAAGGACCGCTTTTTTTCACCTACGTAATATTGCGAAAATCAGGAACATCCTGTCTAAAAATGATGCAGAAAAACTAGTCCATACATTTGTTACTTCTAGGCTGGATTACTGCAATTCCTTATTATCAGGCTGCTCGAAAAAGTCCATTAAGACTCTTCAGCTGATCCAGAATGCTGCAGCATGTGTTCTGACAGGAACCAGGAAAAGAGATCACATTTCTCCTGTCTTAGCTTCTTTGCATTGGCTTCCAGTAAAATCCAGAATAGAATTTAAAATCATTCTTCTTACCTACAAAGCTCTTAATGGTCAGGCACCATCTTATCTTAAAGAGCTCATAGTACCTTACTACCCCACCAGAATGCAGGGTTACTTGTGGTTCCTAGAGTCTCCAAAAGTAGACTAGGAGCCAGAGCGTTCAGCTATCAAGCTCCTCTCCTGTGGAACCAGGTTCCAGTTTGGGTTCAGGAGGCAGACACCATCTCCACATTTAAGAGTAGGCTTAAGACTTTCCTCTTTGATAAAGCTTATAGTTAGGGCTGGCTCAGGTAGTCCTGAACCATCCCTTAGTTATGCTGCTATAGGCCTAGACTGCCGGGGGATTTCCCATGATGCACTGAGCTCCTCTCTCCTCTACTTTCTCTCCCTCTGTATGCAACCTTATCCCATTATTGCATGTTACTAACACAACTTCTCCCCTTTCTGGTAGTCTTGTGCTTTCTCGTCCCTCTCCTCTCTCCTCCTATCACTTCCTGCAGGTTTTCTGGCTCTGGAGCTGTGGAGTCTGGATCTGTGGCTGCGGATCACCTGCTGCCCCTGTGTTCCTGCTCGACACCCTCTACTGCAACGACTATTGTTGCTAGTCTTATTGTTATTATAATCATTAACATTACGATGGTTACCATTAACACTATTATAAATATCTGTACCATTTTTCATTCAGTCTATAGCAACATTACCTTCACTGTCTGTACCTCTGTGTGTATATTGTGTAGGCTGCCTCCCTCCCCTCTCTCTCTCCTTACATCCCTCTCTCTTTCTCTCTCTCCTTCACCCCCAACCGGTCGAGGCAGATGGCCGCCCACCCTGAGCCATGGTTCTGCTCGAGGTTTCTGCCTCTTAAAAGGAAGTTTTTCCTTGCCTCTGTCGCCTAGTGCTTGCTCTTGGTGGGAACTGTTGGGCTTCTGTAAATAACATCACAGAGTACAGTCTAGACCTGCTCTTTTATGAAAAGTGCTGTGAGATAACTGTTGTTGTGATTTGGCGCTATATAAATAAAATTGAATTGAATTGAATTGAATAGAAGCGTTTCAGCAGCGGAGCGTTTAGCCTGCCCCACGTTGTTGACTTCTACAACCGATCATAGCGCTCTGTGAACTGTTTTCCCCCAGTTCCCTGCAGGGCTGAATTTCCCACATGGAGCATTTCAGAATAAGAACACTTTACCTGCCTGATTTTGCTGAATTGTTTAGATTTAGTTGATTTGGTAAGTTGTCCTTGTGCTTCTACCATGGTTAAGAAGCTACATAGTTAGATTGTTTCTTTTTTGGTCTGTTTTATCTGCGTTTATTGTTGATCGGGAGTTTGTACAAGGTCTTTTATTTTGAAAATCGACCGGGTTCTCTTTGCCGTTTCTGTGTCTGTCCAGCTCATCTGCTCAGTGCTGCTTGACGCGTCTTCCGTCAAAAATAGGCTGCCTATTCTTCGCGCAGCAGAGCGGATAGCCGCTTCTGGGACGCTCTGCAGCGCTTCAGGTGTGAGCACAAGCATTGACTACAACTACTACAACTACTGCTAGCAGCAATGTGCTCCAGCAGTAGTAGTTGCTTTATTGTGAAATGTATTATGTTTGTCAGGACAGGTAAGTATTAAATGTGGTGCTTTGAATGTTGTTAGCATTCATCTGATTTTTGAGAAGTGGAACAAAAAAGGCTTTGATACAACCTTCCCAACTTTACTTTTCAATCAGTTATTTTGTGTAACAAGCCTGTGTGACAGTGATACACTATGTAGAGTAGGAACATGGCAAGGAGTCTTCATATTGACAGCTAATTTTTTTATAGTATTGAAAAAAAATGTGGACATGACTTTGAAACTGTATTAAACATGCTTGTGTTGTTCCAAAATGTTTTTGCTCTGAGCTGAGATAATAGGTTTCTGTTTTTAATCATTAAATAGTTTTTTTATGTTATATTGATGAATGGACCCTTCTCTGTGGACACATTGTTTTGGATGTAGTGAGAAGTCAATAAGGCTACGTTCAGACTGCAGGCCAAAGTGACTCAAATTCGATTTTTTGCTCATATGTGACTCAGATCTGATCTTCTTATGATAGTGGGAACAGGCCAAGTCACATGGAATCTATTCTTCTCCAGTCTGGATTTGGGCCACTTTCATATGTCGAAATCTGATGCATATCGGATTATTTTAACAGCAACCTCAGTCTGGACACTCAGGTCGGAGTTGATGCGACTTTGACGTCACTCTAGAGCAGCTGTTGTCACAGTCCTGCTGTAGACAGAGCTGCTATGAATGAAAAAGCTCCACACAAGGACACTATAAACATGTGGCTCTCTTTCTTCTATTCCTTGCTATCATCTGCTCACAAATTCCCTTTCTTACACCAGAAATCCACCAGACCTTGAACTCTCTTCTGAGGTACGTGCATGCTACTTGTGTCTGTGCTGACATAGTGGAGAGAGAGAAGGAGAGAGGGGCAGTGAGTTGTGGAGCAGATGCATTGTACAGCACCAGAAACCGTAATGAAAAGAACATAAAGTTCTGAGCACTTGTCGTAATTCGGGAGAAATGTGAGCTGTGAGAGGACAATAAAGAAACTTGAGTCAGCGCAGCGGGTCACTTTCAGGCCGTGGACAGTATAATGGACTGTGGTGCAGAAACAGTGAGGCTTACATTTTCCCGTTATCTGTCAGTGGTCATACATGATGCACTAGATGTGATAGTTTTGAGATGTTCTTCATTTACTTTGGTATGTTAGTCCAGATGAGCCAACCCTCCCAAGATACAGTAAAATAATGTATTTCAGGAGAATGAGACATTATGTAACACTTAATTTTTTGTTGTTTAATGAACAAACAACAATAACATGGTTTTACTGAATAATCAAGTAAATGTAATTTCATAATATATCAATGTAAAGAAACCTGATTTCTTTACTGGCAACTCTCTATAGAGGACATCTTTGACCACTTGCCACTAAAACTTACACACTAAACCTTTAAACAGTAAGGATTTGTTTACTGATTATATGTTTTCTTTTTGATAAGACAAATTGTCAGCAATAGTCCTTCTGGTGAGACCCAGCCATCGGCTCCCATAGTGCCTTTCTTCAGCACTGAGAACCAAGGCCCAGTGAGGCCCACTGCTTAGAGGGCTGTGCTTATACTCTAAGGCCATCGCTATTGGGTTTAGAGGCGAAGCAAGATGAGTCAATGCCTCACTGGCCCATACGGTACCACCAAGTACAGACCCACCTGCCCAGAGCCAACATAATAAGCATTGGTGGCATTGGTATGCATTGGTGGCATTGGTAAGCATTGGTGACATTGGTGTCGCACCACTGTACCAATGGCACAACATGGCACAACATGGGAAGGCAGAGAACCGACCCATGCGCACAGGGGTGCAGACAGGTCATGACAGCGACCACATCAGCTGCGCACTGAGCAGGTCCAGCGTGAGTAGTGCCACCAACACACCGCGCACTCAGAGGACAATCACTCAGACAGAACACTAAGTACTGAGTGAGACAACGAGAAGTGGGAGACATCCCGCAGGTAAAATGGATGAAAGGGCACGGCGGAAGACCAGAAGGCCGCCTTGCAGATGTCATCCACCGACATTCCACCGTGCAACGCCACAGAGGAGGAGACGCCTCTCATGGAGTGCGCCCTGATGCCGTCCGGGGGAGATACGCTGGCTGACACATAGGCCTGTGAGATACCCTGTCCGGAGACATGACGAAGCCACAGACAGTGCAGCCAGATCGCTGACCCTCTTGGCCGACAAGGCTACAATAGCAGCTGCCTGGCCAGGCTCAGCAGCTGCGGCGAACACACCCCGCCCTGGTGGTTACTGCTACAGCCCTGTTGTCGGTGCGGCCCCTCAGCAGAGGGGCAAAGTGTCAGAACACTTTACACACCGAGAGAAGCTCCAACATGTTTATATGGAGAGGCATGTGGGCCTGCCACAGACTGCCCACCACCTGAGCCAGCCCATCAGGGAGGTGTCTGTGAAGACCGAGATATTCACATGCAGGCGGATGAACCACAGCTGTAGTGTCCTCATGTGCAGGAGGCCCAGGGGGAACACCACGTGAGCCGCTGACATGAGGCCCAGGAGCCTCATCACTGAAAGCGACCTCACCACCCTTGGCCGTCTGCACCAACGCCTTTTCCCGGGACTGTGCCAGCAGCAGGACAGGACTGCCCACTGCAGCAGTTCCAATTGTGAACACACAATTCCCCCCAAAATGTCACTGGAGCTTCCCGGAATGCCATGGCTGCACAGGGGAGTTCATGAGCAAGCCACCCCTGGTGCCTTGGGAGTGCGAGCTGACCCGGCAGGGCAGGAGGCCGGGGGATGACGTAGGGAGATGTGTCTGCAGCAGCTCCCGGCCAACCGTGGCATTGGCGGTCCTTCTTGTGGCCACGGTGGCAGAAGCCTGGCCATTCAGGGCTTTAAAAACAGTAAAATATTAAAATCAAATCTAAAACTCACTGGTAACCAGTGAAGGGTGGCGAGGATTGGTGTGAAGTGGTCACTCCTCTTAGTGCAAGTTAAAAGCCTGGCTGCAGCATTTTGAATGAGCTGTAATCTATGAAAATTTCCCTTACTAATACCAGAATACAGAGCACTGCAGTAGTCAAGTCTTAAGGAAAGGCATGGATGACCTTCTCTAAGTCAGCAGAGAAATGTTCTTTGTCAGCTGTCTCAGCTGGACAAAACGGAACTGCACTACTTTTGCCACCTCAAAAGTAGTGCTGTCAAAAATGACACCATGGCTGCAAGCTTCTTTCTGAATGTTATCTGAGAAAACGCCCTACTGGTAGTGAGGTTTTTGAGATAGCTAGTGCTGGTTTCCGATGAGGGTAAATACAATGATTTCTGATTTTGTGTTGTTTAACTGAAAGAAGTTATTAGACATCCAGGCTTTTATCTCAGCAAGGCAAGAGACATCGGAAGAATCAGGCCTCACCTATTTTACCAATAAGGTGGTGTCAATCAGAGCCTCTGTTACCCTCGCAGCCTCTTACTCAGAGGTTCCTCACCAGCAACAAGAGAGTTTTAACCAGTTTTATCCCATCGACTTGTCTGAGCTTTTAAAAACAGTATCACAAATGAGAGTGTCCTCCAGCCCACTTGATGTAATACCTACAAAGTTGTTAGTGAAAGTAATAGATTCTGTTGGGCCCCATTTGATCTCTGTTTTCAACAGCTCCCTATCTACTGGTTGTGTCCCTGATTATTTTAAAACGGCTTGCGTGAACCCACTTTTAAAGAAACCTGGTTTAGATCCCTCCCTCCCACATAATTTTAGACCAATTTCAAAACTGCCTTTTATTGCAAAGATTCTAGAAAGAACTGTGTCCAAACAGCTGCTCACTGTACTGGAAAATAACAAAATATTTGAAAAGTTTCAATCGGGTTTAGGAAGTACCACAGCACTGAGACTGCCCTGCTTAAAGTCACCAATGACCTTTTAATGTCTGCTGATGAAGGCATGTGCTCAGTCCTGGTACTCCTGGACCTTAGCGCTGCTTTTGACACCATTGATCACAACATCATGCTAGACAGACTGAGGCACTGGGTGGGGATCTCTGGTACTGTCCTAGAATGGTTTTCATCCTACCTGTCAAATAGGAAGTTTTGCGTGTCTGTAAACAACTATGTCTCTTCGTTCTGTCCAGTTAAATATGGTGTGCCTCAGGGGTTAGGACCCATTTTGTTTTCCTTGTATCTGCTTCCCCTTGGACATATTATCCATAAACATGGCATTTCTTTTCATATTTATGCTGAACTCAGACAAAACAGAAATCCTGGTCATTGGGTCCCAGTAGATGGCAAATCAAATACTGCCATCTGCTGGTTCCGTAGTAAATCACATTAAGCCTGTGGCAAGTACCTTGGTGTTTGGTTTGTTGATGATTAATTTAAATTTCGAGCAGCACACCACAAAACTTGTTCAATCATGTCTTTATCAACTTAGAAATATAGCAAAATTTCGATCTATGTTAACTTTTAAGGACACCGAGACCATTTTACACGCCTTCATCTCAACAGCCTTTTCACCGTTTAACACAAAAATCTATTGATCGACTCCAGACTGTCCAGAACTCAGCTGCCAGGCTTTTAACCAGAACAAAGAAATATGACCACATAACCCCTATTTTAGCTTCATTACACTGGCTTCCAGTATGTTTTAGAATTGACTTTAAAATTCAATTGATTACATTTAAAGCTCTTCATGGCCTCTCGCCTTGTTATTTTTCTGAACTTTTAGTCCCATACACACCAGCACGTACCTTGAGATCCTCGGGCATAGGTCTGTTGTCTGTTCCAGAGTCTCGACTGAAAACTAAAGGGAACAGAGCGTTTGCAGTCAGGGCCCCGAGGCTCTGGAACAGCCTGCCCGAGGAAATCAGGTCAGCTGAGTCAGAGAACTCTTTTAAGTCCCTTCTTAAAAAATACTTTTATAGGAGAGCCTTTCCCGATCTTATTTGACTTTATTTTATCCCTTTTATTTTATTCTATTTTACTAATTTTATATTTATCTTAAACGTGTATTTTAGTCTTTTCAATGTTTTCATGCTTTTATCTTGTATTGTTTTTGTATTATTGTCTTTTGGGTATTATTGTCTTTACACTTGTTAAAGCACTTTGTAACTTGTTTTTGAAAAGTGCTCTACAAATAAAGATTATTATTATTATTATTATTATTATTATTATTATTAAGTAGACATACAACTGAGTGTCATCTGCATAAAAATGGAAATCAATATAATGATTTTCCCCAGAGGTAGCAAGTATATGGTGAATAACAGTGGCCCCAAGATCTACTCCTGGGGGACCCCACAAAACAGATGAGCATGAGAGGAGGAGGCTTCACCAAGGATTACAGAAAATGACCTATTTGACAGATAGGAGACAAACCAATCCAGGGCCACATCACTGATGCCAACATAGTTTTTCAGACGGCTAATTAAAACATCATGATCCACAGTGTCAAAAGCTGAGCTGAGGTCAAGAAGAATTAAAACAGAGAACATGCCTGAATCAGCTGCGAGCAGCATATCATTCGTGACCTTGATCAGAACAGTCTCAGTACTTGTGTAGGAAGTGGAAACCTGATTAAAATTTTTCAAAAATGTTATTATTGTTCAAAAAGGAGATTAACTGAGTTGAAACTATTTTTTCTAAAGTAGATAAAAATGGCAGCTTGGAAATGGGTCTAAAATTACTTAAAACAGAGGAATCTAACGAGGGCTTTTTAAAAAGTGGGTAAACAGAGGCATGCTTAAAACAAGAAGGAAAAATGCCAATTGACAATGAGTGGTTAATGATGGCTAAAATGTCTGCTCCAACCATCTGAAATACAGCTTTTAAGAACGCAGTCTGAAGGGCAAGTAGACGATTTAGACAATGAAACAGTGCGTTCCAGGGTTGACAGAGAGATTTCCATAAAATTAGTAAATGAAGTGTGTGGGCATATGTCCGCTCCAACCTCTCTGAGGTTATTGTTAAAATGCTGCCGAATCTCCACAATTTATTTAAAAAAGTGATTTCACATTTTTCTGGAGAAGATTCCTGGCTGTATGGGTGCAGGGCTAGTTATTGATTATATAATTTTAAAAAGGATTCTGGAGTGATGACCTTGACTAGCAATCAGATTTGATAAATATGTGTTCCTTGCCTCTTTGATAGAAATCTGATAGGAGTACATAAGATCTTTAAAAAGGCATGGGAGACACAGTTTGTCCCTTTTCCATTTCCGCTCTGCTTTTCTGCACTGCCTCTTTAAAATCCTAAGCTCCTCATTCAACTAAGGTACAGGAAAGATTCTCTATTTTTTGTATCTGATTGGAGTCTAAAATGGTAGTGTAAGAGCTATTAAAAACACTGACCTGCTCATCTATGGTGTGGTCATGTTGTCCACAGCTTGGCAAAAAAGTGGAGCAGAGAGCAAGTGTACGGGGCGAGAGCAAATTCATGTTGGGGGTTTGAGGTCTGTAGAAAAGTGTGGTACCTGAACATCATAGTCAGAGACTGCAAAATCTACTAAAGACACATCATCCACACAGAGTGTGTGACCTTTGTTATGAGTGGGCTGTACATATTGGACCAAGTTAAAAGACTCTGAGTTTGATGAAATCAGAGATAAAAAAAAAAAGGAAGAAGACGCACACACACACATGATGTGTGCTAAAAGGTCAGAAAATTCTGTATAGAAACAGAAATAAATATAGGGGGCTTGTAGATTAAAACACATAAAAACACATAAAATGGACCGTTTGTTCGAGAAAGTTAAAAACTCTTCTGTGGATTATTGCGAGTGATTAGTTGTTGGGCGTTATCTTTAAAACACTATTATGTCCATACAACCACGTTCCAAATCACATTGAAGTAGGTGCCGGTCATATAATTAGAATATCATCAAAAAGTTGATTTATTTCAGTAATTCCATTCAAAAAGTGAAACTTGTATAATGTATACATTCCACACAGACTGATATATTTCAAGTGTTCATTCCTTTTAATTTTGATGATTATAACTGACAACAAATGTAAACCCCAAAATCAGTATCTCAGAAAATTTGAATATTGTGAAAAGGTTTAATATTGAAGACACCTGGTGCCACACTCTAATCAGCTAATAAACTCAAAACACCTGCATCGACCTTTAAATGGTCTCTCAGTCTAGTTCTGTAGGCTACACAATCATGGGGCAGACTGCTGACTTGACAGCTGTCCAAAAGACGACCATTGACACCTTGTACAAGGAGGGCAAGACACAAAAGGTCATTGCTAAAGAGGCTGGCTGTTCACAGAGCTCTGTGTCAAAGCACATAGAACAATAGAGAGGTGAAGGGAAGGAAAAGATGTGGTAGAAAAAAGTGTACAAGCAATAGGGATAACCGCACCCTGGAGAGGATTGTGAAACAAAACCCATTCAAAAATGTGGGGGAGATTCACAAAGAGTGGACTGCAGCTGGAGTCAGTGCTTCAAGTACCAATGCAAGACGTGTTTCAGCTGTCGCATCCCTTGTGTCAAGCCACTCTTGGACAAGACAGTGTCAGAAGCGTCTCGCCTGGCTAAAGACAAAGAGGACTGGACTGCTGCTGAGTGGTCCAAAGTTATGTTCTCTGATGAAAGTAAATTTTGCATTTCCTTTGGAAATCAAGGTCCCAGAGTCTGGAAGAAGAGAGGAGAGGCACAGAATCCACGTTGCTTGAAGTCCAGTGTAAAGTTTCCACAGTCAAAGCTACCAGTACCTAGTTTAAGGACCATGGTATCCATATCTCTTAATTGGCCAGCAAACTCGCCTGACCTTTACCCTATAGAAAATCTTTGGGGTATTGTGAAGAGGAAGATGCGATACGCCAGACCCAACAATGCAGAAGCGCTGAAGGCCACTATCAGAGCAACGTGGGCTCTCATAACACCTGAGCAGTGCCACGCCGCATTGCTGTAGTAATTCAGGCAAAAGGGGCCCCAACTAAGTATTGAGTGCTGTACATGCTCATACTTTTCAGTTGGCTAACATTTTTAAAAATCCTTTTTTTGTATTGGTCTTAAGTAATATTCTAATTTTAGGAGATCCTGAATTTGGGAGTTTCATTAGTTGTCAGTTTTAATCATCCCAATTAAATTAAATAAACATTTGAAATATATCTGTGTGTAATGAATGAATATAATATCCAAGCTTCACCTTTAGAATGGAATTACTGAAATAAATAAACTTTTTGATGATATTCTAATTATATGACCAGCACCTGTATATTCATCAACATTCCTGTCACCAAAAACACACCCATGCTTTACAGGCCTGTAGCTTGAGAATGGAACATCCTTTTATTTGATACCCTGGATGTCTAAGTAGCTCCTACAGTCGGCCAGCAAATGGTAAAAAAGACTGCGCTCGAAAGCAGCCCTTCCCCTCGGAGCAACAAATCCACTGATTTTTGGACTTAAAAGGCATATAAGGCAAAAGTAAGTCAGCGGTTTTGACAATCGCTTGCAGCCCCTGATACCGGGGGTGTTCAAAGGGTTGAAGAGGTGGTTTTAACTGAGATAAGAGTAGTTCTGTGTGGAAATTGAATATTTTTTCCTATTCGCTCAGAGATCAGAGATCCTGACATGAATGAGTGAGTAAAGAAAAAAAAACATAATTAAAATCAGAAATAGAATCAGAACCAGAACCAGCAGGACCCACATTTACAAGGACAGAGCTATATGATGCAGTGCCAGAATGCTGGGAATGGACCTGCTGGGGAATTTGTCAGTTAAAACTAAAAGCAATGAAATTAATAAAATTCATAACCTGCTTCCCTGTTCCATTCCTGTTAGAGTGCAGTCCATCTTGTTTAAAAAGGTTCTTTCTGGTCCAGAATGAGTCAAAATGACTGAAAAGACCAGTAGCAGTAGTAAAATTCTGCATCCACAGGTACAGGCTAAAAAGAAAAGATTTATAAGAAGTTATACCCAAATATGGATTGAGTAAGTTACAGGAGACCTATTATGCTTTTCCACATTTTATGACTTTTCTACAATGCTATATTGTTGGATGTTCATGTTAAACATGGCCAAAGCTTCAAATAATGAGGTTAAAGTAATAATCCCTGTGAGCCAAAACCTCAGATTTCCTCCTGTTCTGAACTGCTTTTTCTGCCAACAGCTTCCTTCTACGACACAGCGGACCGGTGTTCCATATATGGTCATTTGCTCCATACAACAGCAGCACAGCAACACTCTGTCTGTACCGCTCAGCGACAGCCTGGTAACATGCTTCAGGTCTTGGCCAATCAGAAGACGGTGGGCTTTGAGAGAAGGGGCCTTAAAGAGACAGCATCTACAGCTTGCTTCAGACAGAGGCTGACATGAAGGCCTACATGAAGAGCCAGTATCAGAAAGAAAATAATTTTTTTGAACTGAATCATGCAAAGCTGCCATACAGGAGTCACAGAACTACAATATAAGACTGGAAAAGCAGTATAATAGGTCTCCTTTAATTTTGTTTTTCTCACATTAGAAACCTATTGTGGAACATCGGTGGATGGCTGTTGCCTCATGGAGGAGACCTGCTAAGCAGAAGGTTTGTCTTTATTTTACTCAGTATTTGACTTTATGGAATTTTTTGTAATTTTAATAGCAATGACATCTCCGTACATCTTTGCATTATTTAGACAGTACTGACAGTAGTGTACAATAAAAAAAATACATTTGGTTTGTTTGTTTACAGAGGAGAAGATGCCGCCGTTGTGTGTGGCTCGCTGCTTACCTCTACTGAGATTATTGTTAATTGTCCTGCTCCTACTACCAATCACTCAGAATGTGTCATGGTTGCTGGTATATGACGGCCTGACCCTTCTAACTATAGGTAATTCTGCGGAGAAAATGCCGATCTACGGCTCTGGCGAGCAGTTAAAGACCCCATCGCCTTTCCTGGCGTCCTTACCAGCTTACCTACGGCGTCAACCCTGCCTGCTACCCCGCAAAAATAAAAATCGCCGCAGGGGACGCGGTAAGAGAGACGGAGTTCGTGTCAGGCTTGGAGCTTACCTGGCTTCACACTCCACATGCGATCCGGACCATCCAGGTGCCTACTAGCTCCCCGCTGCTGCGCTGTGTGCACGGGAATCTCCGCCCGCTTAGTCGGGCTTCCCAACAGCCTGGACGGTGTTCAATTTCCATGGCACTGATGAACACCAGATCAGTCACAAATAAGACTTTCGTCCTCAGTGACTTTTTTTTACGACCAATGCTCTTTTCTTCTGCTGACCGAAACCTGGCTAAAACCAGGTGAAAACAGCGCCTTCACGGAGCTCCTCCCCCTGGCTGCTCTTTTTTCAACTCCCCGCGAGCTTCAGGTCTAGGCGGTGGTTTGGCCACTCTCTTTAAGGATGAGTACAGATGCAGATTATTACCTGCTTTCTGTTACTCCAGCTTTGAGCTTCAACTGTTTGTGGCTGACCTGGATTCACCTGTTTTGTGTGCAATCATTTATCGCCCACCAAAACTCAACAAGGACTTTATCTGCGAGTTTTCTGAGTTTCTGGCTGATGTTGTTCCAAAATATGACAAGCTCCTGATCTGTGGGGACTTCAATATTCACGTTTGTTGCCCCTCTAACCCTTTTGCTAATGATTTTTAAACTCTGTTAAACTCTTTTGGCCTTAATCAATGTGTGAATAGGCCACCACATAATCTTGGCCACACCTTGGATCTCATCTCTCTTGGACTTTCAGTATCTCAGATCACTTCCCCATTAGATTTGAGATCAGTGTTCCCCCACCTCCTAGTAAACCTGTGTCTTCAGTCTCTTGGCGTCGCTGTATCACCCCCTCTTCAGCTGGAGAGTTTGCTTCGATATTCTTGGGCTCTCAGTTTTATGCCAAGAATGGTCTGGTTTCTCCATCTTCCCCAGATAGCATTCTCTCTGCTTTCTATTCTACAAGTGCTGAAATCCTAGACTCTATTGCCCCTCATCGCTTTAAGTCTTTTAAACTTAAAGCGGATCCCTGGTTAAACGACAACACAAAGTACCTTTAGGCAATGCTGCAGACAAGCTGAATGGAGGTGGAAGAAGGACAAGTTACAAGTTTCTCTGGGTTTATTAAAGGCAGGGTAGGCAAGTTTGAGAAACTAGCAAGAAACTGCTGGATTTTTGAAAGTATCCAACAGAGAATGTCCCACCCCCTCCCTTCTGGGCTCCTTCCAAAGCCACGCCCCCAAAAACGCGTGAACGCTCACATCAGGGGTAAGAAAACAACTTTATCGTTATGAAAATAACAAAACAACTAATACGGTTGTTAGTACTCACTATCTAGCTAGCATGTTAATATTGGATAGGTTTAAAAAGACTGACTTTGATTCGGTAACGAGCTGGCTAGCTAACTGTTAGCAACAGGTAGCTGTGCTAACAGCTGCGGTAACATTGGGCAAAGCTAAAAACAGGCTGATTTTCACATTTCCATCAGTTACACTACACGAAATGTGAATTTCAATGTACATGTTATGTTAGACTCATAACATGTACATTGTTTTGCATGTTAGCGCTTCCATTGTGACAGTGTTATTGTCTCTGATGAGGACTGCTCTCCAGAGCCAAGCACAGACCGGGACAAGCCCGGGACCAGCCCGGGGTCAAGGCGAAGCAGAGGAGTGAGGGCTGCTAGGGTCCACGGAAGAAGAGGCAGGACGGGGATGACGAGGTGCAGCACATACCTGCGTCGAGCTTCACACTCCAACAACAGCATATGAACAGGTATATATATTTTAATATTAGTCTATTGTCTCCCAGTGTACTTGTCTCAGAGTTTCTCTGGTGTTTCCCCCTAAGCCCTTTGGGTGTCAAAAATAAAGTGCTATGTAATCCATCACTATTGTTATTACTTTTTTATTATTGTTTACTTACAGTAAACAATTAACTACTACAGCTCTGCTTCAGCCATTGGCTCATCTGTGTTATGTACATTGACCTGGTGTCTAATGTAGACACAGAAGTCCTGTTAGAGAACAACAAGGCCCTGTTCAATAAAAATATCTGATGTTGATGAATGTTCTTTCCAATTACACAGATCTTTCCCATTAGGGGTTCTAACAACTATAAATTCCTTTACAGACCAGAATCTGAGGACTGTGGACAACATCCAGACTACAGTGTTTCCATGCACCATACATGGCTGATCTTCCAGACCCAGGACAGAGTAACAGACAGTTCAGTGGGGCAGCATACAGACAGTTTGTAGTATGGCAGTGTGGAGCACTTACACACAGCGTCGTGATACTGAGTTGCTGTTTCTGGAAGATATGCAACTGTTCTCCTGATCCATTAGGACAATACAGAGGTTTAATCCTAGCAGGGTGTAAGATGTAATGTCACTAGCTGACACAGTGCTAGAGTAGAGAAAACACAAAGATATTTTCCCCTATTCTGTATAATATTTTCATTCTTTTTTAAATAAAATATTGAAAATGATAAATGCCTTTTGTTTGCACTTGCAGCATAAACAATCAAGCAACTACATGTATGTCTTATGTCTCCAATAATGATATCCAAATGTGGTATAACACTTGTTTATTGATATTAAATACTACTAAAACTACAACCTATATCACAAATGGATCATTTTAAACATCATTAAAAATAATTATATACAGGAATCAACAAGGTGTGTCCAGAGGTGTGTTGACTGATTATGAAGACAGTTCAGACTTTGTATGTAGCATCATATCACTGCTGTGGAGATGATTACCACATTTCAAAACCAACCATATTACTTTTTGTTTTATATTTTGCTGTATCTAGCAACACAGTTGGGGCAGGGACACCTGACAGAACCCCATGTTAACGGGGATCAGGTCTCCTGGTTCTGCTTCTAGGCATCTCCTCAGTAGTAGACAACCGTCGGAGGAGGAGGATGGCACTCTATACGATGTTAACTGTAGTCCTTCTCCACCTTCAATGAGTACAATCTCCACTTCCTGGACTTTTTGTTGTACACCTTGCTGTAGATAATACAGAAAGGAGGATCAGCTTAGTGAAAAGTTTGTAATACCTGACATTATTCTCTTATACAGTAGTTAGCATTTTCACATAAAATGCAATCAAAACAATAAATGAGCACCATATATCTGTATTCCTCATACTGTTTAATATTTTTTGATTCATCACTTATTAATGTATTGAGTAAAATGCACAAAAGTACTCATAATGCAACATACTGAACTGTGTCATCAGCTTTTCTCCTGGCTGGACTGTGGACATGGTGGTTGTAATCCAGGCCAACCAGCATGGTCCAATCAGCGTATACTGGTAAGAAGTACAGGGCTATGAAAGACTCCAAATCTGCAGGTGACCTGAGGGCACAGTAGAAATAAAACATACAGGATTTTCTTTACTTCTGGTAAAATAAGTAATGGCATAACAGCACCAATTACAGTAAAAGGTTTTCACACAGTAGGTTTAGCTATGAACAATGTCAAACTATATTATAGGTAGCTTATATCCCAGAAAAACAGATACTTGGGGACCTTTAGCCATCATTGTTTATGTATAATAATATTGAAATGTCTTTCTCATAACTACAAACACACAGCTACATCACCACATTTGTAAAAGTAACAGAAACAACACTTGCAGGCACAAGATAATCACACAAACAGATTAGATACAAGGTAAAGATAACGTTAAGTTAGGTGTAAACATAGTATAACAATAAACCTGTATGGTGAATAACTAAACCGGCGCAGTCTACACTTGTCTAACCTAATGTTAATGTCGGAAAACACAGCTTGCGTTGCTGTTTTCCAGCTCACCTACAGCTAGATATAATTCATCGTCTCTACTCTGGCTCCTACACCAGCCTGCACTCGTAGCAACAGTTAGCTGTATGCTAGGTAGGTAACTACCGTTAGCAGTATGCTAAGTAGTACAAAATGATAAAAGCGAGATTACCTGTCCAGTAGAAATAAAGCCACCACGTTGTGTCAGCCCCTTGGTGTTCCTCAGTTGTCACTATCGTTGAAAAGCCATGCAGATATCACCCACCGGTCTGACCGCTTCGCTCGTCAGGTCTGAGAGCTGACCAGGTGCGCGCATGGGGGCAGCTCCTGTAGCAGCAGGGCTGATAGCCAAGGCAGCGAGGGAGAGTGACAGTCACCCAGCCAATCATTGCATTCGGTCCGAATGGAACGAGTGGCTGTGTTTACTGCAGCCCTGAGAGGACTACAGACAGTCGATTTTTATACTCTTTTATTCAGTGCACCTAACTTTTTAATATACATTGGTGTATATAGACAGTTTCAACAAATATGACAAAAAGTGTTTTAGAAGCAGCTTGCCTACCCTGCCTTTAAGAGACAGTCTTGTAGAGTATCAGAAGGCTATAAAGGTGGCGAAGATGAACTATCTCTCATCTGTCATAGCTAACATCTGCCATGAATCTAGGGTGTTATTCAACACTATAAACTCTGTTATGAATCCATGCACCTCTGCTTTAACAGAGATTTTAACCAGTATGTGTGAGAAGTTTCTCTGTTATTTTATCAGTCAGGCAAAATGCCATGGTCGATTTTAGTGTGTTTATACCTGCTGCTCCTGTGCATTTTGCTGTGTTTGAGGAATTTAAGCCTGTTTCCCTCACTGAGGTCGTACATCACATGAACCTACCAACTGTGCTTTAGACATTGTTCCCGCCAGGATGGTGAGGGAGGTTTTTAGCACCATTGGGTCGAGTCTCCATACCTTTTTTAACTTTTGTCTCAGTTTTGTCTCTGTCCCAGATGCTTTAAAACATGCTGTGGTTAGGCCCCTACTTAAAAAGCCTAATCTTGACCCCATTGTGTTGTCCAATTTTAGACCAGTCTCACATCTGCCCTTTCTTTCGAAGGTGCTGTAAAAAGTTGTTTTTAAACAGTTACAAGTCTTTTTACAACAGAACACAGTGTTTGAAAAATTTTAATCTGGTTTAATCGCGTCACACCACAGAGTCGGCACTGCTAAGAGTTCACAATGATATTGCTTTGTCTATAGAATCTGGGGATCCTACTTTATTAGTGCTGTTGGACCTGACAGCAGCTTTTGATACAGTGGACCATGCAGTCCTTCTCGCACGCCTTGAGCATTTTGTAGGCATTCAATCTGACGACGCCCCTCCTGTGGTCCACTTGAACCCTTTGAGCATTTCTGTTGTAGTTGCAGAGGAAATTGTGAGTGACTATCCAAAGAAACTAATTTACACATTCACCCTTTTTTCAGAAAATAATGTCTTCATGATAGCAAACCACTGAAGCTGTGCCTAAAAGTACTTGTTGAAAGAATTTTGAATGTAAATGCTCCGTACTTGTATAGCGCCTTTCTAGTCTTTTCGACCACTCAAAGCGCTTTTACACTACATCTGCATTCACCAGTCACACACATTCATACACTGAGCCTAAGTGCTCAAACGGAAACTAACATTCACACTCACTCATACACTGGCGGAATAGCCGCCAGGGGCAATTCGGGGTTCAGTATCTTGCCCAAGGACACTTCGACATGCAACCAGGGGGAGCCAGGATTGAACCGCCGACCTTCCGATTAACGGCCAACCCGCTCTACCTCCTGAGCCACAGCCGCCCCTAATGTACTCATGTACATGAACGGTTTGTTTCTGTGAAATATAGAAATGGCAGATGTTACAAATTTTGATAATGATTGTTCAATAAAGAAAACTTGACTTGTAATAATGGAGTTGTACTTTTGGAGTTGTTTTTGAGAATTACTCAGCATTCGGGTTTACAGCAGGTTAAAAGATGGCGCAAAGTGTGTCTTTACAATTGCTAATTTGTTTTTGTATGTTTTTTCTTATTAATTAGATTTTTAATTAGATTTCTTTCTTTCAAATGTTGTTTTTTTTTAGTTTAACTGATTGCCTTAATTTTTTTGAGTACTGCTTACTTATTCGGGTTTACAGTGTACTGTAACCGAATACCGAAATCTGGAAGTCCTTACTCTGAAATTTGAGCAGTGTTGATAGTACAGTCTGTGTGCCGAGGTAAAGTTAGCTAGTAGCTGTAGCCTGTCACTGATTGAGTAGGCTTAAATGCAGGAGTAATAGGTGGCCAGGTAGCCAGGGAAAACGTCTTGGCAAGCTGTGGGATTACCCATAAGCCACCGCTCCAGTAGCATGTAGGCTAGCTATGTTTATAAACTACAAGTAGCTATGTTAGCCAGTTAGCCACTTGCAGAGATCAACTTAATTATTAAGTTCATGTTACTTAGAAATGTGTTTTATTGTGGCTAAAAATCTTCTTCACCTAACTTAAAACATTATGTTGGATCAGCTTAAATACTTGCATTCATGTTGACAATTATTAAGTTCATGTTACTTAGAAATGCGTTTTATTGTGGACTAAAAGGTAATTCACCATACTCAAAAAATTGCTTTGAATTAATGTAATTCTGCCAACAGTCTTGACTTAAAAATTCTAGTGGAAAACGTTAACATATTTTAAGGGCGAAACTGCTTTGCAACATGGCCACCAGTGGCATATTGTGCAGTTACTGGATTTAATTTACATTATTAGAACAACTATAAATTGAAAAGGTATTTGCCTGATTTTCCAAATGTTTACACTAAGTATTATTTGTTTTACGTACCATTATTGTTATTATCTAACATATTATGGGCCTATAATCAGTAGGCAGTTTACATTAGTCCCGTACAGCCACTGATGGTCGGCCAACCTACCTACTCCTACAGAGGAGCAATTGAAAGCATCCTGACTAGAAACATCACAAACTGGCATGGGATGTGCACGGCCCAGGACCGGAGGGCTCTGCAGCAGGTGATTAAAACTGCTCAGAAGATCATTGGTATCCATCTCCCGCGCAGTGATATCGGTGAGGTGAGGTGCCTACACAGAGCCCAAAGGATATTAAAGGACATTAATCACCCAGCCACAGCCTGTTCACCCTGCTGCCTTTTGGGAAGAGAGATAGAAGTTTCTGCTGCCACACCACCAGAATGCAGAGCAGCTTTTCCCCCCCAAGCTATCAGACTCTTAAACTCAAATTCATATTCAGCACTGCTCCATTGATTATAGTTTATTTCTGTTTACCATTTTTATAATTGCTTTAATATTAATTTACAGGTGAAACTCGAAAAATTAGCATATTGTGCAAAAGTTCATTTATTTCAGTAATTCAAATTAAAAGGTGAAACTAATATATAGACTCATTACATGCAAAGTGAGATATTTCAAGCCTTTATTTGATATAATTTCGATGATTAATGCGTACAGCTTATGAAAACCCCAAATTCAAAATCTCAGAAAATTAGATTACATGAAATCAAAAAAAAGAAAAGCATTATAAATACAGAAATGTCCGCCCTCTGAAAAGTATAATCATGCATATGTACTCAGTACTTGGCTTGGGCCCCTTTTGCATGAATTACTGCCTCAATGCGGCGTGGCATGGATGCTATCAGCCTGTGGCACTGCTTAGGTGTTATGGAAGACCAGGATACTTCAATAGCGGCCTTCAGCTCTTCTGCATTGTTCGGTCTCATGTCTTTCATCTTTCTCTTGGCAATGCCCCATAGATTCTCTATGGGGTTCAGGTCAGGCAAGTTTGCTGGCCAATCAAGCACAGTATGTAAGTACATGGTCATTGAACCAGGTTTTGGTACTTTTGGCAGTGTGGGCAGGTGCCAAGTCCTGCTGGAAAATGAAGTCAGCATCTCCATAAAGCTCGTCTGCTGAAGGAAGCATAAAGTGCTCTAAAATGTCCTGGTAGACGGCTGTGCTGACTCTGGTAATAAAGCACAATGGACCAACACCAGCAGATGACATGGCTCCCCAAACCAACACAGACTGTGGAAACTTCAGACTGGACTTCAAGCATCTTGGATTGTGTGCCTCTCCATTCTTCCTCCAGACTCTGGGACCTTGGTTCCACACTTTTCCCTTCCACTTAACTTTCTATTAATGTGCCTTAACTTCTTTTGCAATTACCTTTTGAGGCTTTCCCTCCTTGTGGAGGGTGTCAATGATGGTTTTCTGCACAACTGTCAGGTCAGCAGTCTTCCCCATGATTGTGAATTCCACTGAACCAGACTGAGAGACCAATTAAAGGCTCAGGAACCCTTTGCAGGTGTTTTGGATTAATTAGCTGATTAGAGTGTGACACTTTGAGCCTACAATACTGAACCTTTTCACAATATTCTAATTTTCTGAGATTTTGAATTTGGGGTTCATAAGCTGTAAGCCATAATCATCGAAATTATATCAAATAAAGGCTTGAAATATCTCACTTTGCATGTAATGAGTCCATATAATATATTAGTTTCACCTTTTAAGTTGAATTACTGAAATAAATGAACTTTTGCACAATATGCTAATTTTTCGAGTTTCATCTGTATATTGTCTGCTAATTAACAGAAGGGAGTTACAAACTCAATTTCACTCTAAACCTGTAATATTGTGACAAAATAAATCTACCTAGCTACCTACATACCTATCTCTTTATTTCATTTATTCTTTCAGGATAAATATTGTTTCCAAAGCATGATGCTAAGCCTCAAGTATCAATTAAAATACTGCTCCACGGGAGCTTCTCTGCCTAAAAGTGTCAAATGTTAGGAACAATTTCACAAATTTTAACAATTTATAAATTAAAACTGGACTCACAAATGCTTATTTGAAAGTTGTAAATGTTAGGAACCTATTCATAAATGTGGTAAATTTATTTGTAAAGTATTAAATATATTAACAGATATATATATTTTTTATTTTATTGTGGAATTAGTTTTTGTATTTGTAGTTCTGTTGCAAAATATTTTGTGAATTTACAAATCTTCATTTTGTGTTTGTGGAAAGTTTTTCATATTTACATATTACACATTTACACACGGATGATCTCCATACAGGACCTAAAGTGGGAGCCCAACACTGCACACCATCATAAAGAAGGCCCAGCAGAGGATGTTTGTCCTGCGCCAGTTCAGGAAGCTCAACCTGCATAAGGAGCTGCTGATGTTTTACACAGCCATCATCCAGTCTGTTCTCTGCATGTCCATCACTGTCTGGTTTGGATCTGCCTCCAAAAAGGACAGGAGCAGACTTCAACGGACAGTCAGGACTGCAGAAAAAATGCCAACCTGCCCTCCATTCAGGACATTTCCAGAGTCAGAACATGGGCAGGAAACATCACTGCAGATCCATTTCACCCCAGAACAACTTGTTCTAGCTTCTCACCTCTGGTAGCCCTACAGAGCACTGTACGCCAAAACGAACAGACACAGGAACAGTTTCTTCCCACAAGCCATCCCTCTGATGAACATCTGACTTCTGACTCACAGTGTCAGGAACAATTCCTATGCAATAACCCAGTAACTCTGTCACCTATTTACTGGCTACCACTTATTATTTATTCATCATTCTCTCATTCTCTATTTCAGACCTGTTCACACTGGTCACATTGTTATATTTTTATATACAACCGCAAGCGGCAATCCGCGGGTTCATACCTTTTTTCCCAATATCGCCATCAAAATTATTTCACACATACGGTTCAACATTGTTATAAACACATCCTCAAGTTTTGTAACAAGTGGGCAACCATTTTCTGACCGATAGCTTGATCATTGTATCATTCCACGTCCAGTTACGATGCATTTATAGCGTCCCCTAGTTGTGGATTTGAATGAGACTTTTAGGGTATGTGTGAAGTGCTGATGTAGACATATCCTGCAGGTTTTGTGTTGATTGAACAAACAATATGCATTTTGTAGCCTGTTTTGCGTTTTATCCGCTGCAGTTTGTTTGCATTTATAGCGCCCCTGGGTGGTCGATTTGAATGAAACTTTCAGGGCATGTTTCATTTACTTATGTGGACATATCCTGAGAGATTTGTGATGATTGGAGATTGAATATGGGATTTATAGTGTAATTTGTGTAATGCTAAGCACCTGTCTTGCACCACCTAGTGACCTATGTACATCAAACTGTCCAGGTATATCCGAGGCACCTATCTGAACATATCCTGTGAGTTTTGTGATGATTGGCCCTACGGTTGCTGATTTGTGGTCATTCATGTCCAGAGCCACGCCCCTTTCAAAGTTCATTGGTCCATATCTTGAAAAGTAATTGAGATATCGACATGCTTTATATAACTTTTAATAGGCTTGATCCAATGATGATTCGGGTTCTACGCGGTATGAACCCTAATAACAATAACTAAAACACACAAACATAGAAGGGTTCTACTGCTACGCGGTATAAACCCTAATAACTAAAACAGACAAAAACAATAGGGTTCTACCGCCTTGCGGTTTCAAACCTAATAATAATAATGATCATAAATAATTTACTCCTGCATCCTTTGCACTCTGCTTATTGCACTATTGTCAATCTGTCTATATTGTTTTTGTGTTGATAATGTGTATGTGTTCTCTATACTGTAGCCTGTATCTGATTTTATTATTGTATTGTATGAGTAAGCACATCATGAGCAATGTCCAATCCTGAGTCAAATTCCTTGTATGTGTACACATACCTGGCAAATAAAGCTGATTCTGATTCTGATTGAGGTCTCTAAAACTCTCAATATTACTGTTGGTGGTTGCTATAGGACACCTTCAGCTGTCAGTGAAGCTCTACCTTCTTTAATGCAGCTTTTATCAGGACTGAATATAAATGAAATTGTAGTCATTGGAGATCTAAATTGGAACAGTATCTGATGATTTTAAAGCGCGGTGGGCCCATTATCAATCATTTAAAGTCTGGTACTTATTCAAGCAGGTGCAGCGCCAAGCATACATCGTTGAAGGAAAAATCAGAAGCCACTCCCTATCGCGAGTAGGTGGCGCTATGACTATGAGTGACTATGAGTTTGTAGATGTCTTCAGGGCGGGACCATACAACTGTATATGTGATGTTGAAAATCCTGTAGCACCACCTAAAGCTTAAAGAATGCATAACAGTTTTCAGTTTTGCTCCATTTTGTTAAAACACTCTGACTGGGAACTGATCCGTCAATCTTTAGATCTGAAAGGCAATGCCTTAACCACTGTCCTACTACGACATAGTGCTTCGGTAGTGTTATTAACCTTTTCGTTTGATTGTGTTTGGTCACATAACATGTAATGCCCCCACCAATAGAGGGCAATCTATGACCACAAATGCCTGCTACAGCACTGTGTTGCTTGTAAATATATTTTCTGTTACATCTAGTCCACTGTTGCGAAATAACATGAAGACACAGAAAGCAACTAATATGAAAAATATATTCCATGTAAACAATGTCAGCATTTAGAAAGATCAACAATATACAAATTTAAAAACAACCACAGCAAGTCAGTGGATATTAAAGATTATGTTCTCAGCATTAAGTTCAAACACCATGCAGCTGTGATCAACAGTGGGCCGAGGTGGGAATTGAACCGGGGTCTACAAAGTTAACTGTTGCTCTCAAGACCAGTGCAGTATGAACTGAGTTATCACAAGAGCTACATCTCTCACACTAATAATAATAATAATAATATAACAATAGTGACCTCACAGTGGTCACTGTGCGGGCACTAATAATAAGAATAATTCTAACAATTACAATAGGGACCTCCCAGTGGTCGCTGTTCGGGCCGTAATAATCTGAATAATATTGAAACAGAGGTTTTGAAAATTTGACTCATTGAAAACAGCTTTTTAAAACATTGATCACTCATCACAGTGATGTGTGTAAACACTCATCACAGAACACATTGTTTTTGAACCGTCCATGGAGACATGAAACACCAGCACCACCCATACAACCCACGACACGCTTTATGTAAACATGATGACTGAACAATATTTAACAATAACTTGAGTAAAACAATATCAAACAGAACAGGGAGAGCATGTTGCTATCAGGAGGAGGCATCTAGAAGAAGTACATATTGGCACAATGTACACTGTGGCTAAATCTATATCTGTCCACTGCAGAGGCACTATCTACAATCTGGAGAAATAACTAATATAAATGAGTGTATTAGTATAATATAATATTATTTAATTAAAGTTTAATGTTCATTTTAAAGTGAACTGTTTGTAAAAAATTAATAGTTTTATAGTTTCACGTTTGTGGGTCGTTTTCATTCAGTAAATCCTTGTGCAACAAAACAGTCTCTATTTGTTTCTTAATTTGTTAATGCTACTGTTTTGTCAATAATTATAAACACTGAAGCAGAACAATGAGATCAACATTTAAAAGTTGTGCTCTGTTTACTCTGTCTCTGGTTTTGTATAATGCAGGGTACCCCCAGGATTCTCAAAGTTAAATTTAACACTTTTTAAGACCTTTTTAAGACCACCTAGGATGAAATTTAATACCAACTTCACTGCTGTTTAATGGAAAATCTGTATTAATTTTAAGCCCGAGAAAATTATTTACAAAGTTACATGAATTTAATAAAACATTTTATTATAATACATTCATATTTAACACATTATAGCTTTTTGGGGTGTGTTTGTACTTTGATAAAATAAAATGAATCAAGGACATCACTTTGTGTTGAAAAGTGGTGGGACATAAGGATTCAGATTAGGGATGTGACGATACACTTTACGATTACTACACGATTCACAATATTGGGTTCACGAGAACAAGACAAGAAGATATTTTAACACTGTTTGATGAAATATTCAATGCTGAAATATATTTAAATGAAGGCCCCCTAGAAAATTTTGAGCACTAAACACTTTATTTCCTGCTTTCTGGAGACATTTTCTGCACCAAATTATGGCAGAATTGTCTTATTTAAATATAGTGAATCAGATTTTTTTAGCTTCAACTTTTTTGAACAATGCACATTTGTTTTTTTAATCTTTAAATTGCATTGCATGTTTTCTTATTGTGCAAATAAACCTTTCTCAAAGTATATTCATTTGTTTGTTTGTTTTTTAACATTTCTTGTTGCAAGCCATTTTTCAGAACATATTTAACAAATGCTTTAAACGAAGTGATGGAGACACGTCCCCAGTATCCCCAGCATAAATGGCTATGAATATTTGTGCACTAAGAACTCTTAAAGGGTGAAATCAAAAATACATACAAATTGTGTGGTATGAGTTGTTACAATTAGTTACACCTTGGCTAGATAAGGTAATGTAATAAAATATGCCAATAGCTTCAGTGATTATTCATCCTGTTCTGTTTTTCTAAAGCATCTTAAGGCTGCTTGAAATATAGTGTTACATAGTATTGGCTTGAAAGCAGCGTGGACAAGGAGTTGGGCTCTGGTTTGTTTTTTTATGAATTGCATGCACCTCGCAGGGTGCTAACAGTAATTTTTGCTGAGAAAAGAGATGGGTGCAAATCTCGGCAGGTAGCCTACATAATTTGATCTGCCGAATCATGAATCCACCTCTTTAGGTCCTTGTCAGACACTTTGCTGTGCTCATTGATCAAACAGCGTTATCACCACATATATTTACTGAATGTCAAGGAATGGTAATTCTCCTAAGTGTATTAAAATATTAAAGACTCTAAACGTTCATAAAATATATACTCCGAATCATTTATCACCATTGATGAAGCCCACAAAGAATATTATAGCATTTAAAAGCATTATTTGGAGGTGGATGCAATTCTCGGCAGGCAGGCAAAATTTGGCATAACACCCTTGCATGCCGATCAGCTTGTTGTGCTAACAACACAGCACAGCAGGTGGGGTGTTGGATTTAAGGTAGGTTGTAGGTACTCACATACTGTGCTCATACATCATTTTTCCTGTTCGCACGTATCAATTTTTAGGGGCATATGCGAGCAAAATGCTCCCACTGTAGAGCCCTGGGAAGTTGCTACATTTCTATATCATAATATTAATCATAATAATTACTCACCAAGGCAACATCATGTCTGCTAAGGTACTATAAGGGGTAAAGATACTGTAAAGATACTGAATATTTCTGTAAGCCAGTAAGTGGCGCTATCACTATGACTGGATATTGACATGGAGCATGTATGCCTCACTATGGATATTTTTGTCCGCTAAGGTACTATATGGGGTAAAAATATAAATGAAGCATAAGAAATAAAGTTTGAAACATGTCCTTTCCTGATGCCAGTAGGTGGCACTATTACTATGACCAGATATGACATGTAAGTGTCTTCAGGGTATGACATGTGATCTGACCATGTTGGCTAGGTAAAATGTACGGCAGGGACTGCTTTTAAAATTTTTTGCAGGGGACGCTATTGAGCCAATTTTCCCCAACCACGCCCCCAAACCCTTTCAGACAATAAAAGACAGTCCTTCTGACGTGCGTGCCAAGTCATGTGATGGCTAAAAAGCCTTTAGGAAGCGCTATAGAGGAACCGTGCAACCCCAAGTGCCACGTACACGCCCATTGGCAAAAACTCACAGAAGCTTGTCTACGACAGTTTGAAGTGATTGTGGCCAACCTGCTAGGATGACTTTATCACATCATAAAAGTATTCACTTCCTGTTGCCAGTAGGTGGCGCTATGACTATGAGTAAATATTGGTGTTCAGGGCTAGACTCTTATCAAACATCTTAAAGTTGATAAAGATTTGAGCATGTACACTGCAAATAGGGTTGGGTGTTTTTTTTTTTAAGATACCAGTACCAAATCCAGTACCCTTAAAGTGATACCGACACCAGTAGAGTACTTCAGTCAATACCTTGCATAAAATGCCTCCTGTTGAAGCCATAGTAGATTGGTTGCCTTTTTTTATTTTATTGTTGTTATGGACAAGCAAGATTATCTATACTATTTTTTTTCTTGTTTCAAAGAACTTCAAATAAAAGTATTGGAAAATTGTATCACATCCTCCTAATCCTAATTTGGTCATCCTCACCGATAGTATTATATGAGGAAAGACTACAGCTTGTGAATTTTTATGTTTGAATGAGAGAAGAGTGAAATAGAATTAGAAATAAAATCAGCTGATCGCTGCTGCCCCACAAAAGTGTTTAATTGATGTATTGGAATGCAGCGATCAATCAGTTACAAGTAATGTGAATAGCAAATAAAAATGTACAGAGAAGTGTTAAATGATACCAGATGATGAAACCAATGGAAAGCCAAGCTTGTGGTGATAAACTTACAACAGTGACGAACATGCTTGAGACCGTACCTGAAGGTGAGCGGCTGTTAAAATCACACATGGACTTGGCGCGTGCAGGCCTATTTTTATACAGTTCACTTCCGTTTGCCAGTAGGTGCCGCTATGGTTATCATTGATTATTGGGATATGTATGTGTTTCCATATTGAATGTTTCTCGTGCTTGGGCCCTAAATATCCACTATCAAACTTACTTAGGTTATTAGGAAGTAATGTGCACACTTTCAATTTGTGAATAAACCTTGACAAATGTGATGCTTTTGTGTCAATGCCAGCCTCATGACCGTGCACTTACCTTTACACTGTCCAGCACCATACCGGCCATCACCATACCCATCCCTGCCAGCACATAGGGAAAAAGCACCTGAAGACATATATCAACAGATGACTCCTCCTCTACTTTGGCGATGGACACTTTCGGTCTCTCCTCCACTGGAGTAGGCTGGAGCACTGGGGGTAAGATAAGGACATCCTGGCTGTCTATGGTGCCTTCCAGACAGGCACTGGGACTCCCACCTGGGCTCTTCCCCTTAGAGTGGGACTTTTTGTTCTTTTTCCTCTGGCGGGTATGTTGTGGTGCTTTATCCTCACCAGGCATAATGGCAGTGGTAGCTGTGACAAGAGGGGCAGTGTTGGCTTGATGTAGGAATAGAGAATAAAATGGGACATTTGGTGAGACAGATGTTGTTTTATCACACTATTACAAAAAAAAGTATGGGGCCCATGAACTGACAAAAAAAAACAGTTTATCAGATAATAAATGGTAGTAAGTTAAATAGTAGAAATGGCATTTTTTAAGAAATACAAAGTTTTACAGTTTTCCTCCAATGATTTGGTAAAAATCTGGAAGCATTTTAATTACTTTCCTAAAAGGATTAGTCTTCAGCTGTGACTTAAAACACTCAAGAGAGTTTACTCGGCTGACTCCCAGGGGTAAACTGTTCCACAGCCTAGGACCCAGGACAACAAATGCAAGGTCTCCTCGTATTTTCAGTCTTGAATGAGGTACAACTAGCAAGACTTGCTCAGAGGACCTGAGGAGCAGGGGTAAAAGACTTTAGCAGTCTACTTAAGTACAATGGAAAGATTATTCATCACCTAGGTTTTTGGATGAGGATTTTCTTTTAAGACGGTCTCTAACTATACCCTATAGTGACAGGCGTGAAAGACAGACATTCAGTTCTTTGTGTTCTCCACTGCATCATCATTTTTGTTGATTTTGAGTTGATCACAACTGTGAAATGTCTGCCTAAATTAGCTCTCTAACATATCCCGAAACGCTTTGACTTGGAGCTAGTGAAGGTAACGTCACAAAAATGGACAAATGTAGGACTAGTAATAACAATTGAAGAGACAAGGCAAGCTATCGTTAGGCTACCAGGATAACGTCAGGCTAATATTGAGCTAACAAGAAGCTACTGGTAAGCTGACATGCAGTCTGCACCTGGATCAGCCGACCAGGGAGACATCATGTGTCCATTGCTCCACATTAGCTGCGGCTAATGACATCTAGTACCCGGATTGCTTGTTGCTGGCTGACCCTCTATGCACAGAGCAGACAACTGGTAAGCTATGGGTCGGAAAAAGCTGTGCTGAAATCTTGTTGCTCCTTTTGAAGTGCTGAAGTGAACATTTGTGTGGAATTGTGGTGATATTTCTGTCTGATCACAAGTGTTTTCAGTTTCGGTTTTCTTCCTCTGATGAAGAGCAGTGCGCTCATCTCATCGAGTAGGCTACAAGTCAATTATTTATTTATATAGGCCTAACTGTTTTTAAAAAATGGGCCAACAATCTTCCGATAAAGCGTAGACCTATACTGACATTGGGCTGGCCCAATTACATCTCGTACAGCACCCACTCCCTCCCCCCCTGTCTCTTGTGTTGTGGGCCAAGAAATTCACCACATGCGCGAAAATAACCCATTTATTTAAATATAAACAAAAAGCTACTGATTACTGCATTACATCCTTTTATATTTTTATATTTTCAATTGTCACCTGCCACATAATTTTTGGCCGTCCCTTTATAAAAAGAATTAATTTCCACCATAAATTGGTGCAGAAAATCTCTCCAGAATTCAGGAAATTAAGTGTTTAATGCTCAAAATCTTCTGGGGGAGGAGCCCCAGACCCCCCTATCCGATATTTCGGCAATAAATATTTCTTAACTGAATTCTGATTAATTAAGCTAATTTATCATTGAGGAGAAAAGGTGCCATATGCACATTTGAAAAGAAGGCTACTTCAGGCATGCCAGCATGTATGTAGACTCAACTTTGAATCGTCACCCGAGACATTCCTTAATAAATTGGTGCAAAGAAATTCACCAGAATGCAGAAAATTAAGTGTTTAAAGCCCAAATTTTTCAGGGGGAGGACCCCCCAGTTTAATATTATCAGTGTTAATTATTATCAGTAGAAATTATAAAATTTATAATAAATGTAGGCTATATATACAATTTACTGTTGCTTTATAGATGTACTGTGGGTAGGCGGCAATGGGGGGTAGGGGGGTTAAAATATGAAAGATTTATGTGCTGGGCTAAGCCCCCAATGTTTCAAGAGCCTGGAAAAGCCCCTGACAAAAACTGTGTATGAGCCCACGAGAGTGGACATTGTGATTTGTATGGAAAGAACAATTACACACCCTGTACAGTAATTCTTATTCTGAAGAAATCTGCCGTGTGCAGTGTGTGATGCTGTTCATATTACACACGTTCCCCCGGCAGTGCCCGGCTGCGAGCATGTTTTTCTACCAGATATTGCGATTACGATTCAATTTGCGATTTAAAAAAAAAAGTTTAGCTAATATTCCACTGCCAGTCTATTTTTGACAGAAGCCACGTCAGCACAGAGCAGACTACTGGGCAGAAAGTCAGACAGAAAGGCATAGAGAATCCGGTTGATTTTCAAAATAAAACACCCTGTTGTAGACTCCAGATCATATATCAACAATATACACAGTTAAAACAACAAAACAAAAAACAAAAACAAATTAAAGCTGCAAGCAGCGTTGGGCGGGCCCTCGCACTTGTAGCGCGTCCGCGTGTGAGCCGGCCGAGTTGCATATTCTGGAGCTCTGCCGGTGCTATGCGGTTATGACGCCGCATGAAGGTGTTATATGTCACTTCCTGTGTCCCCTATGTGGAGCTACATAGCACTTGCCGCTATGCCGCTTGTTTGATCCACCTTCATACACATGTGACATTACTGTACAACTTGAGAAAGGTGAGTTGTTTTCTGCTCCAGCCTGCCTAAAAGAAAAGCCTTTTTGGGATTAAATGGACTTTATTAGCTGCTGCAGTGCAGGATGAACTCAGAACAGACCCATTTCTCACCTTATTATTCTAAACCATGCAACGAAGAAGAAGAAATGCATAATAAATCCTGGGACAAAATCTGTCCACAAATACTGTACAGCATGTAGTCTAATGAACAAGACTTGTGTTATAGCTGACTTGGGCAGTGAAATGTTTAATTTTTTTAATTCATGTGGTCATAGTTGTCCACAACTCAAATCAGAATATAAGAAGAAATGTTTTATACCACCTCAAGAAGGCTTCCTATCAGAAAGGTAGGAAGGTATTTCAAATGTACAACTGCAGTCCTGAAATCTAAGTAAAGTAATTTCCCTGACATTTTTGTGTTACTTTACTTTTAATAGACGCATGTAACAGGTTTTATACTTCCTGTGAGTATAATCCAATCAATCTTATTTTCATACTGTATATCCGATGTGTAATTTGATAAATTGTGTTGTATGTCGTGCTCGCATCTCAGAGAAGACTCTGACTGCAACATGCATCTTTGTAAAGAGAGAAACGGACAGAAAAAGTCTCTAACTCTGCCTGTCAGCTCGCTCTGCTCCGTTAAAACTGAATTTACCATACAGAATTGAAAACGAGTGCACTCCAGATTTAGCTGCAGCCAGCTGACCGTGTGCTTCTCCCTATACCGCAGTTCTGTGTCCATGCATGCAGCAAACTGAAAGCACTGTCTGTTGGAGCGTCTACATGAAAAGAGAAGGAATACATTGCTGGTAGTATTGTCTTCAGAGTTGTTAAACACCTCAGTGCACTGAAGGAAGCCATCTGACTGTGTGAGGGGCAAGATCGTTGATGTCTGCAGGCAGAGTAGGAGCTCTCCTGTCTGACTGGTCCACAAATAGCAGAGAAGATGACCCCTTGAGTTATCAAGCACGTAAAGTTTGGTCCAGATGTGAGCATGTACACTGAAGTTACAACAACTTCCCGTGTCATGGCGAAGAGTTGATCTTTGACGCCACGCCACGGACACGCCCATTGATGAAAACTTGCAAATAGCACAACTTTTCATCTTCAATGCCTTTAGAAGGCACAGCAGAAATTTGAGGTCGGTCGGACTAAATCCCTAGGAGGAGTTCGTTAAAGTACGAAGTGTGTAAATCATCCAAAATTTGACATAAAATTCAAAATGGCCGACTTCCTGTTGGTTTTAGGGCATCGCTCCAAGAGACTTTTTTGTGCGTCTGGACAAGATACACGTACCACAGAAAATTGTGCACGTAGGTCAAACATGCGGCGGGGGCTGCTTCGTTAAAGGTCACTTCTGTTGCCAGCAGGTGGCGCTATGACTGTGGGTGAATGTCGGCATGTACATGTTTCAGGGCGGGACTCTCATCCTACATGTACAGTTTGGTCCAGATGTGAGCATGTACACTGAAGTTACAACAACTTCCTGTTTCATTGCGAATCTCGACGCCACGGACACGCCCATTGACGAAAACTCGCAAATAGCACAACTTTTCATCTTCAATGCCTTTAGAAGGCACAGCAGAAATTTGAGTCGGTCGGACTAAATCCCTAGGAGGAGTTCGTTAAAGTACGAAGTGTGTAAATCATCCAAAATTTGACGTAAAATTCAAAATGGCCGACTTCCTGTTGGTTTAGGCTATGGCTCCAAGAGACTTTTTTGTGCGTCTGGACAAGATACACGTACCACAGAAAATTCGTGCACGTAGGTGAAACGTGCGGCGGGGGCTGCTTCGTTAAAAGTCACTTCCTGTTGCCAGCAGGTGGCGCTATGACTGTGGGTGAATGTCAGCATGTACATGTGTTCAGGGCGGGACTCTCATCCTACATGTACAGTTTGGTCCAGATGTGAGCATGTACACTGAAGTTACGACAACTTCCGTGTCATGGCGAAGAGTTGATCTTTGACGCCACGCCACGGACACGCCCATTGACGAAAACTTGCAAATAGCACAACTTTTCATCTTCAATGCCTTTAGAAGGCACAGCAGAAATTTGAGGTCGGTCGGACTAAATCCCTAGGAGGAGTTCGTTAAAGTACGAAGTGTGTAAATCATCCAAAATTTGACGTAAAATTCAAAATGGCCGACTTCCTGTTGGTTTAGGCTATGGCTCCAAGAGACTTTTTTGTGCGTCTGGACAAGATACACGTACCACAGAAAATTCGTGCACGTAGGTGAAACGTGCGGCGGGGGCTGCTTCGTTAAAGGTCACTTTCTGTTGCCAGCAGGTGGCGCTATGACTGTGGGTGAATGTCGGCATGTACATGTGTTCAGGGCGGGACTCTCATCCTAGATGTACAGTTTGGTCCAGATGTGAGCATGTACACTGAAGTTACAACAACTTCCTGTTTCATAGCGAATCATCGACGCCACGGACACGCCCATTGACGAAAACGCGCAAATAGCACAACTTTTCATCGTCAATGCCTTTAGAAGGCACAGCAGAAATTTGACGTCGATCCGACTAAATCCCTAGGAGGAGTTCGTTAAAGTACGAAGTGTGTAAATCATCCAAAAATGGCCATAAAATTCAAAATGGCCGACTTCCTGTTGACTTTAGGCTATGGGTTCTTGAGGCTTTTTTGTGCGTCTTGATACGATACATGTCCCCAGAAAATTTCGTACATGTAGGTTGAACGTGAACGAGGGGCTAATCTTTTCCAATTTTCTAGGTGGCGCTAGCGAGTCATTTTGCCACGCCCATGTGCGAAACTTGTAGAATACGAAATTTTTCACCGGTTCTGACATGTTTGCAAATTTTGGTGAGTTTTCGAGAATGTTTAGGCCATGTCATTTGGGCCTACTTTGCAGAAAAAAGAAAAAAAAAAATAAATTAAAGCTGCAAGCAGCGTTGGGCGGGCCCTCGCACTTGTAAGCGCGTCCGCGCGTGAGCCGGCCGAGTTGCACATTCTGGAGCTCTGCCGGTGCGGCTGTGAATTTCCTACGCGGTTCCGACGCCGCATGAATGTGCTATATGTCACTTCCTGTGTCCCCTATGTGGAGCTACATAGCACTTGCCGCTATGAATATAAATCGGTATTGACGTGTAGATGTCTGCGGGGTGGGAGAGTTATCAAGCACGTAAAGTTTGTTTCAGATGTGAGCATGTACACTGAACAATAATGTACCCAAACAATAAAATAAATTCCTTTTATTTCCCTGCCTTGTTGTTTATGTGTACATACAGAGGAAGAATGTGAGAACAGCACACATTTCATCGTTACTGTGTGTTAGAGCATGGGAGAACAGTGGATACTTTTAATACAGCCCACACCCCTAATACTGTGTAACTATAACAAGTAGAGAACAGAAGAAAAAGATGTTCTTTCTTTACAACTGTCTGCATAGCTTATTCATATTGTGTAATGAATGAAAATAAATAGGCCTACTAGGCTCCTCTCTACTTTGACATTTAAGATTAGCTTGTTTGATCCACCTTCATACACATGTGACATTACTGTACAACTTGAGAAAGGTGAGTTGTTTTCTGCTCCAGCCTGCCTAAAAGAAAAGCGTTTTGGGATTAAATGGACTTTATTAGCTGCTGCAGTGCAGGATGAACTCAGAATAGACCCATTTCTCACCTTATTATTCTAAATCATGCAACGAAGAAGAAGAAATGCATAATAAATCCTGGGACAAAATCTGTCCACAAATACTGTACAGCATGTAGTCTGATGACAAGACTTGTGTTATAGCTGACTTGGGCAGTGAAATGTTTTTTTAATTCATGTGGTCATAGTTGTCCACAACTCAAATCAGAATATAAGAAGAAATGTTTTATACCACCTCAAGAAGGCTTCCTATCAGAAAGGTAGGAAGGTATTTCAAATGTACAACTGCAGTACTTAAATCTAAGTAAAGTAATTTCCCTGACATTTTTGTGTTACTTTACTTTTAATAGACCCATGTAAGAGGTTTTATACTTCCTGTGAGTATAATCCAATCAATCTTATTTTCATACTGTATATCCGTTGTGTAATTTGATAAATTGTGTTGTATGTCGTGCTCGCATCTCAGAGAAGACTCTGACTGCAACATGCGTCTTTGTAAAGAGAGAAACAGACAGAAAAAGTCTCTAACTCTGCCTGTCAGCTCGCTCTGCTCCGTTAAAACTGAATTTACCATACAGAATTGAATACGAGTGCACTCCAGATTTAGCTGCAGCCAGCTGACCGTGTGCTTCTCCCTATACCGCAGTTCTGTGTCCATGCATGCAGCAAACTGAAAGCACTGTCTGTCGGTGCGTCTACGTGAAAAGAGAAGGAAGACATTGCTGGTAGTATTGTCTTCAGAGTTGTTAAACACCTCAGCGCACTGAAGGAAGCCATCTGACTGTGTGAGGGGCAAGATCGTTGATGTCTGCAGGCAGAGTAGGAGCTCTCCTGTCTGACTGGTCCACCAATAGCAGAGAAGATGACCCCTTGAGACACAGCCCCTCCTCATTTGCATAATGAGGCAGAAATGCATACAAAAATTTAAAAAGACAGGCAGAAATAAATACCATGGGTGAAAATAAATAAGGTAAATAAATACAAAGGAAGAATAAAACAGACAAAAATATTAAAAACACACATAAATAAATACATTAAAAAAATTAGTAATAAATAAAGTTGAATAAACAAATAAGGTAATTATAACAAAGGTGAATAAGTAAAGGCACTAATTAAAATATACATTTATGTCTCCTTGTATAATTTAATTACTACCTACATTTATTTATTTACTTTATTTTTTTGTGTATTTAATTGGATGCTTATTTATTTATTGAGCATTTATTTATTTCTGTATTTATTTCTGACTGTGTCAGGATCGGTCCTCCATACGGGGTGGGAGAGTTATCAAGCACGTAAAGTTTGGTTCAGATGTGAGCATGTACACTGAAGTTACAACAACTTCCTGTGTCATGGCGAAGACTTGATCTCTGACGCCACGCCACGGACACACCCATTGACGAAAACTCGCAAATAGCACAACTTTTCATCTTCAATGCCTTTAGAAGGCACAGCACAAATTTGAAGTCGGTCGGACTAAATCCCTAGGAGGAGTTCGTTAAAGTACGAAGTGTGTAAATCATCCAAAATTTGACGTAAAATTCAAAATGGCCGACTTCCTGTTGATTTTAGGGCATCGCTCCAAGAGGCTTTTTTGTGCGTCTGGACAAGATACACGTACCACAGAAAATTCGTGCACGTAGGTGAAACGTGCGGCGGGGGCTGCTTCGTTAAAAGTCACTTCCTGTTGCCAGCAGGTGGCGCTATGACTGTGGGTGAATGTCAGCATGTACATGTGTTCAGGGCGGGACTCTCATCCTACATGTACAGTTTGGTCCAGATGTGAGCATGTACACTGAAGTTACGACAACTTCCGTGTCATGGCGAAGAGTTGATCTTTGACGCCACGCCACGGACACGCCCATTGACGAAAACTTGCAAATAGCACAACTTTTCATCTTCAATGCCTTTAGAAGGCACAGCACAAATTTGAGGTCGGTCGGACTAAATCCCTAGGAGGAGTTCGTTAAAGTACGAAGTGTGTAAATCATCCAAAATTTGACGTAAAATTCAAAATGGCCGACTTCCTGTTGGTTTAGGCTATGGCTCCAAGAGACTTTTTTGTGCGTCTGGACAAGATACACGTACCACAGAAAATTCGTGCACGTAGGTGAAACGTGCGGCGGGGGCTGCTTCGTTAAAAGTCACTTCCTGTTGCCAGCAGGTGGCGCTATGACTGTGGGTGAATGTCAGCATGTACATGTGTTCAGGGCGGGACTCTCATCCTACATGTACAGTTTGGTCCAGATGTGAGCATGTACACTGAAGTTACGACAACTTCCGTGTCATGGCGAAGAGTGATCTTTGACGCCACGCCACGGACACGCCCATTGACGAAAACTTGCAAATAGCACAACTTTTCATCTTCAATGCCTTTAGAAGGCACAGCAAAATTTGAGGTCGGTCGGACTAAATCCCTAGGAGGAGTTCGTTAAAGTACGAAGTGTGTAAATCATCCAAAATTTGACGTAAAATTCAAAATGGCCGACTTCCTGTTGGTTTAGGCTATGGCTCCAAGAGACTTTTTTGTGCGTCTGGACAAGATACACGTACCACAGAAAATTCGTGCACGTAGGTGAAACGTGCGGCGGGGGCTGCTTCGTTAAAGGTCACTTTCTGTTGCCAGCAGGTGGCGCTATGACTGTGGGTGAATGTCGGCATGTACATGTGTTCAGGGCGGGACTCTCATCCTACATGTACAGTTTGGTCCAGATGTGAGCATGTACACTGAAGTTACAACAACTTCCTGTTTCATGCGAATCATCGACGCCACGGACACGCCCATTGACGAAAACGCGCAAATAGCACAACTTTTCATCGTCAATGCCTTTAGAAGGCACAGCAGAAATTTGACGTCGATCCGACTAAATCCCTAGGAGGAGTTCGTTAAAGTACGAAGTGTGTAAATCATCCAAAAATGGCCATAAAATTCAAAATGGCCGACTTCCTGTTGACTTTAGGCTATGGGTTCTTGAGGCTTTTTTGTGCGTCTTGATACGATACATGTCCCCAGAAAATTTCGTACATGTAGGTTGAACGTGAACGAGGGGCTAATTTTCCAATTTTCTAGGTGGCGCTAGCGAGTCATTTTGCCACGCCCATGTGCGAAACTTGTAGAATACGAAATTTTTCACCGGTTCTGACATGTTTGCAAATTTTGGTGAGTTTTCGAGTATGTTTAGGCCATGTCATTTGGGCCTACTTTGCAGAAAAAAAAAAAAAAAAAAAATAAAATTAAAGCTGCAAGCAGCGTTGGGCGGGCCCTCGCACTTGTAAGCGCGTCCGCGTGTGAGCCGGCCGAGTTGCATATTCTGGAGCTCTGCCGGTGCGGCTGTGAATTTGCTACGCGGTTATGTCGCCGCATGAAGGTGCTATATGTCACTTCCTGTGTCCCCTATGTGGAGCTACATAGCACTTGCCGCTATGAATATAAATCGGTATTGACGTGTAGATGTCTGGGGGTCAGAGAGTTATCAAGCACGTAAAGTTTGGTTCAGATGTGAGCATGTACACTGAACAATAATGTACCCAAACAATAAAATAAATTCCTTTTATATTTCCCTGCCTTGTTGTTTATGTGTACATACAGAGGAAGAATGTGAGAACAGCACACATTTCATCGTTACTGTGTGCTGTACCGCAGTTCTGTGTCCATGCATGCAGCAAACTGAAAGCACTGTCTGTCGGAGCGTCTACGTGAAAAGAGAAGGAAGACATGGCTGGTAGTGTCTTCAGAGTTGTTAAACACCTCAGCGCACTGAAGGAAGCCATCTGACTGTGTGAGGGGCAAGATCGTTGATGTCTGCAGGCAGAGTAGGCCTAGAGCTCTCCTGTCTGACTGGTCCACCAATAGCAGAGAAGATGACCCCTTGAGACACAGCCCCTCCTCATTTGCATAATGAGGCAGAAATGCATACAAAATTTAAAAAGGACAGGCAGAAATAAATACCATGGGTGAAATAAATAAGGTAAAAATACAAAGGAAGAATAAAACAGACAAAAATATTAAAACACACACATAAATAAATATATTAAAAAAATTAGTAATAAATAAAGTTGAGATTATAAGGGAGAATAAATAAATAAGGTAATTATAACAAAGGTGAATAAGTAAAGGCACTAATTAAAATATATACATTTATGTCTCCTTGTATAATTTAATTAATACCACATTTATTTATTTACTTTATTTTTTTGTGTATTTAATTGGAAGTTATTTATTTATTGAGCATTTATTTATTTCTGTATTTATTTCTGACTGTGTCAGGATCGGTCCTCCATAGCGGGGTGGGAGAGTTATCAAGCACGTAAAGTTTGGTTCAGATGTGAGCATGTACACTGAAGTTACAACAACTTCCTGTGTCATGGCGAAGACTTGATCTTGACGCCACGCCACGGACACACCCATTGACGAAAACTCGCAAATAGCACAACTTTTCATCTTCAATGCCTTTAGAAGGCACAGCACAAATTTGAAGTCGGTCGGACTAAATCCCTAGGAGGAGTTCGTTAAAGTACGAAGTGTGTAAATCATCCAAAATTTGACGTAAAATTCAAAATGGCCGACTTCCTGTTGATTTTAGGGCATCGCTCCAAGAGGCTTTTTTGTGCGTCTGGACAAGATACACGTACCACAGAAAATTCGTGCACGTAGGTAAACGTGCGGCGGGGGCTGCTTCGTTAAAAGTCACTTCCTGTTGCCAGCAGGTGGCGCTATGACTGTCTGTGAATGTCAGCATGTACATGTGTTCAGGGCGGGACTCTCATCCTACATGTACAGTTTGGTCCAGATGTGAGCATGTACACTGAAGTTACGACAACTTCCGTGTCATGGCGAAGAGTTGATCTTTGACGCCACGCCACGGACACGCCCATTGACGAAAACTCGCAAATAGCACAACTTTTCATCTTCAATGCCTTTAGAAGGCACAGCAGAAATTTGAGGTCGGTCGGACTAAATCCCTAGGAGGAGTTCGTTAAAGTACGAAGTGTGTAAATCATCCAAAATTTGACGTAAAATTCAAAATGGCCGACTTCCTGTTGGGTTTAGGCTATGGCTCCAAGAGACTTTTTTGTGCGTCTGGACAAGATACACGTACCACAGAAAATTCGAGCACATAGGTGAAACGTGCGGCGGGGGCTGCTTCGTTAAAAGTCACTTCCTGTTGCCAGCAGGTGGCGCTATGACTGTGGGTGAATGTCAGCATGTACATGTGTTCAGGGCGGGACTCTCATCCTACATGTACAGTTTGGTGCAGATGTGAGCATGTACACTGAAGATACGACAACTTCCGTGTCATGGCGAAGAGTTGATCTTTGACGCCACGCCACGGACACGCCCATTGACGAAAACTTGCAAATAGCACAACTTTTCATCTTCAATGCCTTTAGAAGGCACGGCAGAAATTTGAGGTCGGTCGGACTAAATCCCTAGGAGGAGTTCGTTAAAGTACGAAGTGTGTAAATCATCCAAAATTTGACGTAAAATTCAAAATGGCCGACTTCCTGTTGGGTTTAGGCTATGGCTCCAAGAGACTTTTTTGTGCGTCTGGACAAGATACACGTACCACAGAAAATTCGAGCACATAGGTGAAACGTGCGGCGGGGGCTGCTTCGTTAAAAGTCACTTCCTGTTGCCAGCAGGTGGCGCTATGACTGTGGGTGAATGTCAGCATGTACATGTGTTCAGGGCGGGACTCTCATCCTACATGTACAGTTTGGTGCAGATGTGAGCATGTACACTGAAGTTACAACAACTTCCTGTGTCATGGCGAAGAGTTGATCTTTGACGCCACGCCACGGACACGCCCATTGACGAAAATTCGCAGATAGCACAACTTTTCATCTTCAATGCCTTTAGAAGGCACAGCAGAAATTTGAGGTCGGTCGGACTAAATCCCTAGGAGGAGTTTGTTAAAGTACGAAGTGTGTAAATCATCCAAAATTTGACATAAATTCAAAATGGCCGACTTCCTGTTGGGTTTAGGCTATGGCTCCAAGAGACTTTTTTGTGCGTCTGGACAAGAAACACGTACCACAGAAAATTCGTGCACATAGGTGAAACGTGCGGCGGGGGCTGCTTCGTTAAAAGTCACTTCCTGTTGCCAGCAGGTGGCGCTATGACTGTGGGTGAATGTCAGCATGTACATGTGTTCAGGGCGGGACTCTCATCCTACATGTACAGCCCTAAAAAAAAAAAAAATATATATATATATATAATCCGAGCAAATTCAATAGGGACCTTACACGGTCGTGCTCGGGCCCTAATAATCCGAGCAAATTCAATAGGGACCTCACACGGTCGTGCTCGGGCCCTAATAAAAAATAATCCGAGCAAATTCAATAGGGACCTTGCACAGTCGTGCTCGGGCCCTAAAAAAAAAAATAATCCGAGCAAATTCAATAGGGACCTCGCACGGTCGTGCTCGGGCCCTAAAAATAAACAGTTTAACTACGTACAATATTTAACAATGGTAGAAGCAGATTAGCCCCTCGTTCACGTTCAACCTACATGTACGAAATTTTCTGGGGACATGTATCATATCAAGACGCACAAAAAAGCCTCAAGAACCCATAGCCTAAAGTCAACAGGAAGTCGGCAATTTTGAATTTTACAGCCATTTTTGGATGATTTACACACTTCGTACTTTAACGAACTCCTCCTAGGGCTTTAGTCGGATCGACGTCAAATTTGTGCTGTGCCTTCTAAAGGCATTGACGATGAAAAGTTGTGCTATTTGCGAGTTTTCGTCAATGGGCGTGTCCGTGGCGTCGATGATTCGCTATGAAACAGGACGTTGTTGTAACTTCAGTGTACATGCTCACATCTGGACCAAACTGTACATGTAGGATGAGAGTCCCGCCCCGAACACATGTACATGCTGACATTCACCCACAGTCATAGCGCCACCTGCTGGCAACAGAAAGTGACTTTTAACGAAGCAGCCCCCGCCGCACGTTTCACCTACGAGCACGAATTTTCTGTGGTGCGTGTATCTTGTCCAGACGCACAAAAAAGTCTCTTGGAGCCATAGCCTAAACCCAACAGGAAGTCGGCCATTTTGAATTTTACGTCAAATTTTGGATGATTTACACACTTCGTACTTTAACGAACTCCTCCTAGGGATTAAGTCCGACCGACCTCAAATTTCTGCTGTGCCTTCTAAAGGCATTGAAGATGAAAAGTTGTGCTTTTCATCTTCATCTGCAAGTTTTTGTCAATGGGCGTGTCCGTGGCGTGGCGTCAGAGATCAAGTCTTCGCCATGACACGAAAGTTGTCGTATCTTCAGTGTACATGCTCACATCTGCACCAAACTGTACATGTAGGATGAGAGTCCCGCCCTGAACACATGTACATGCCGACATTCAGCCACAGTCATAGCGCCACCTGCTGGCAACAGGAAGTGACTTTTAACGAAGCAGCCCCCGCCGCACGTTTCACCTCCGTGCACGAATTTTCTGTGGTACGTGTATCTTGTCCAGACGCACAAAAAAGCCTCTTGGAGCGATGCCCTAAAATCAACAGGAAGTCGGCCATTTTAAATTTTACGTCAAATTTTGGATGATTTACACACTTCGTACTTTAACGAACTCCTCCTAGGGATTTAGTCCGACCGACTTCAAATTTGTGCTGTGCCTTCTAAAGGCATTGAAGATGAAAAGTTGTGCTATTTGCGAGTTTTCGTCAATGGGTGTGTCCGTGGCGTGGCGTCAGAGATCAAGTCTTCGCCATGACACAGGAAGTTGTCGTAACTTCAGTGTACATGCTCACATCTTAACCAAACTTTACGTGCTTGATAACTCTCCCACCCCGCTATGGAGGACCGATCCTGACACAGTCAGAAATAAATACAGAAATAAATAAATGCTCAATAAATAAATAAGCATCCAATTAAATACACAAAAAATAAAGTAAATAAATAAATGTAGGTAGTAATTAAATTATACAAGGAGACATAAATGTATATATTTTAATTAGTGCCTTTACTTATTCACCTTTGTTATAATTACCTTATTTGTTTATTCAACTTCTTCAAATTTTTTTAATGTATTTATTTATGTGTGTGTTTTAATATTTTTGTCTGTTTTATTCTTCCTTTGTATTTATTTACCTTATTTATTTTCACCCATGGTATTTATTTCTGCCTGTCTTTTTAAAATTTTTGTATGCATTTCTGCCTCATTATGCAAATGAGGAGGGGCTGTGTCTCAAGGGGTCATCTTCTCTGCTATTGGTGGACCAGTCAGACAGGAGAGCTCCTACTCTGCCTGCAGACTTCAACGATCTTGCCCCTCACACAGTCAGATGGCTTCCTTCAGTGCGCTGAGGTGTTTAACAACTCTGAAGACACTACCAGCAATGTCTTCCTTCTCTTTTCACGTAGACGCTCCGACAGACAGTGCTTTCAGTTTGCTGCATGCATGGACACAGAACTGCGGTATAGGGAGAAGCACACGGTCAGCTGGCTGCCGCTAAATCTGGAGTGCACTCGTATTCAATTCTGTATGGTAAATTCAGTTTTAACGGAGCAGAGCGAGCTGACAGGCAGAGTTAGAGACTTTTTCTGTCTGTTTCTCTCTTTACAAAGACGCATGTTGCAGTCAGAGTCTTCTCTGAAGAGGGCAATGAAGTCTCAGTAGTACCTGATGCGAGCACCACATACAACACAATTTATCAAATTACACAACGGATATACAGTATGAAAATAAGATTGATTGGATTATACTCACAGGAAGTATAAAACCTGTTACATGCGTAACACAGTAATGTCAGGGAAATTACTTTACTTAGATTTAAGTACTGCAGTTGTACATTTGAAATACCTTCCTACCTTTCTGATAGGAAGCCTTCTTGAGGTGGTATAAAACATTTCTTCTTATATTCTGATTTGAGTTGTGGACAACTATGACCACATGAATTAAAAAAATTAAACATTTCACTGCCCAAGTCAGCTATAACACAAGTCTTGTTCATTAGACTACATGCTGTACAGTATTTGTGGACAGATTTTGTCCCAGGATTTATTATGCATTTCTTCTTCTTCGTTGCATGATTTAGAATAATAAGGTGAGAAATGGGTCTGTTCTGAGTTCATCCTGCACTGCAGCAGCTAATAAAGTCCATTTAATCCCAAAAACGCTTTTCTTTTAGGCAGGCTGGAGCAGAAAACAACTCACCTTTCTCAAGTTGTACAGTAATGTCACATGTGTATGAAGGTGGATCAAACAAGCTAATCTTAAATGTCAAAGTGGAGAGGAGCCTAGTAGGCCTATTTATTTTCATTCATTACACAATATGAATAAGCTATGCAGACAGTTGTAAAGAAAGAACATCTTTTTCTTCTGTTCTCTACTTGTTATAGTTACACAGTATTAGGGGTGTGGGCTGTATTAAAAGTATCCACTGTTCTCCCATGCTCTAACACACAGTAACGATGAAATGTGTGCTGTTCTCACATTCTTCCTCTGTATCTACACATAAACAACAAGGCAGGGAAACATAAAAGGAATTTATTTTATTGTTTGGGTACATTATTGTTCAGTGTACATGCTCACATCTGAAACAAACTTTACGTGCTTGATAACTCTCCCACCCCGCAGACATCTACACGTCAATACTGATTTATATTCATAGCGGCAAGTGCTATGTAGCTCCACATAGGGGACACAGGAAGTGACATATAACACCTTCATGCGGCGTCATAACCGCGTAGCAAATTCACAGCCGCACCGGCAGAGCTCCAGAATATGCAACTCGGCCGGCTCACACGCGGACGCGCTTACAAGTGCGAGGGCCCGCCCAACGCTGCTTGCAGCTTTAATTATATATTAATATTATTTTCCACTTTCAATGACTTAAACATTTGATCAACATCTGCCCAGTCTGATCATAACTAATAAATATTCATTAATTTTTATCATTTTAAACCTTTTAATGCCAGTTTGTTTACATGATGCAACTGTTTTTTAAAGGAAAAAACACAAAACATTTTAACTAAATTATTTTTTGTATATTACATGCAAAGTGGATTTTTAATGCAGAATTTTAGAGCCTGGATGTTAATGTCCCATTGAAACCCATTAAAACACCTTGCATTGAGGCCAGGCATGTGCTTGAATGCGTGCTCGCTTGAACTCATGAGCGAGCATAATCTGAAACACAGCCGTTTTCATACAGAGATCCCACAATAAATGCGTAAATACCAGCATGCCGACTGTGGCTTTTCTCCAGACATGTTCAGGATCTGTTACTTCAACATTCCCGGCTCAAACGGAGCTCCGTACAGGCAGAGTGACAGCGGCAATAGACAGACAGCGAGACATCTTCACAGTCACAAACTGGTAAACTTCCACTGCACTGTTACGGTAATATTTTTATCAGCTTGACATTGAAGTAAGCCATGCTCGTTACATGATGTTACATTTATTGGATTTAGATGACGTTCTACATTAGCTCGTGTTAGCTTGCCTGCTGCTTTACAGTAAGTAACTTTACTTCCTGTGTATCTTTCACTCAGAGGCAAAATCTTTTGCTCAGAATAGTCTTTTCTTTAACTCTTGAGAAAACACTAAGATCTCAATAGTATATCTTTTTGAGATTACTCCAATCTGAATTGTTGCTCCTAAAACCCCTTAGGATAAAAAGATGAGATGAAGAGAGATTGAGATTTTAAGACTTGGGTAAGACAAATGGATACTGAATTGAGATTACAACAGGAGATTGGAAGTCACAGATGAGATCTCATCATTGTATCTTTTTGAGATCACTCCAATCTGAACTGTTGCTCCTAAAACCCCTTAAGAGCAAAAGATGAGATGAAGAGAGATTGAGATTTTGAGACTTAGGTAAAACAAATGGATACTGAATTGAGATTACAATAGGATAAATGAAAGTAACAGATGAGATCTCATCATTGTATCTTTTTAAGTTCATTAATGTCTTGCTTATTGCTCCTAAAAAGCAACTGGGAGCTCTGGGAGATGCTCATGAGCTTGATTGTATCACATTACTGTCTATGCTTAGTGAACCATGCTGGAGGCTTTCCCTGAGCTGGATTTGAACCCCGCTCCTGCTGTTCAAAGGGCAACAACACTGTCACTGCGCCATGCAGCTAAAAGTAATAGCAGAGGACTTATTGTCTTTAAATAGAGTACTTACTTAAAAGAGGAAAAAAACCATATCCACATTTAAGGTCCTCAAAATTCTACTCTAGTAAAAAGTATAAAAGTATTCTATAGTGAATGTACTTATCAAAAGTAAAAGTGCTTATTCTGTATGACAGATACATGTTGTATCATGTTGTAGTTCTTGCGTGCATTCGGTCCTTAATGAATTAATCTCTAAATATCATGTCAAAGTATTGGGTTATGTTGGCTGTGACTACCTTAACAAATTGGAAAGCATGACATTTGAAAGTGCATAATTTTCAATTTCAAAATTTATTTAATTTTTCTCAGTAACTTGTAACAGATAATTAACAATAAATACAAAAAGGATTTGAAATTAAGGGGAGTAAAAGTACAAACCCCCATAAAAAGAAAATACTCAATCTCAACATTTGACGTAAGTAAAGTACTTGAGTAAAATAACCCCTAAGTGGGGTCACTAAGACAAAACTGAGAAATATCTTGGAGCTTTTTTTCTGATCCACATTCTGGAGGCTGAAATTACACTTATTTAAGATACTGTAGATCTCATCCTTTGATCAGAGTAAGACAGAGGTGAGTTTTTGCTCCTGAGGACAATATGAGAAAACTGAGACATATTTGAGAAGAATCATGAGATCCCAGGAGTCATTGCTGAGTTTTCTTTGAGCTCTTTCTCTGATCTCATGGTCCAATTTTCAGGAGACTTAAATTAGACTTATTTAAGATCAGTTAGAGATCTCTTGTTTTGATCAGAGTCAGACAGAGATGAGTTTTTTGCTCCTGAGGCCAATATGAGAAAACTGAGACATATTTGAGAAGAATCATGAGATCCCAGGAGTCATAGCTGAGTTTTCTTTGAGCTCTTTCTCTGATCTCATGGTCCAATGTTCAGGAGACTTAAATTAGACTTATTTAAGATCAGTTAGAGATCTCTTGTTTTGATCAGAGTCAGACATAAATGAGATTTTATATGGTTGTTTCTCTAAAAAAGAAGATTTATGGAGGGATATTTACAATAAAACTCCTGGAGCTAGTCTGCAATTATCGAGATCGTTAGGATGTCTCATTAAAATTACAACCTGCTCGAGTGTTGCTATGTTTGATTTGTTTACAATGTGCAAATTCGGAGGTTGTAAAGGAACGTAATCCAGTGTTGGCGAGGGATGATCCAATCCCGGTCTGCCCCCTAGTGGATTCAGGTTTAATCCTCCAGGTACACGCAAGTTACACAGGCAAGTATATGAACAATGCCATTTCCGACGCCTGCCTATGCATTGTTAAAAAGCAAGTACATCCAGGGCTTTAGACCGCAGTAAATAACATTACTGTAACAATAGTGGATGGGTCTTCCTCTGTGTTGTTGCCGTTTTGCTGCAGTTTTGTATATGGGTCACGTAAGGTACAGCAACTGAGAGGTGGAGAAACTGTCACTGCATGAAAAGTGTGATTTACGTCCCTGTAAACGCTGCACAAAAGGTGTTAATCATCACTTCCTGTGTCCCCTTCGTGGCGCTACATAGCACTTGGCGCTACAACTATAACAGAATATTGGCATGTAGATTTGTTTGGGGCAAGTTTGGTGCAGACGTGAGCATGTAGATGTAGAGCATGTTGTAGTTACAACAACTTCCTGTCTTATGCCACGCCATGGCCACGCTGCTCCACGAAAACTCAACGTTTGCACAACTTTTAATCGTCAATGACTTTAGAGTAGACATTGAAAATCTGAAGTCGGTCAGACTAATTCTCTAGCAAGAGTTTGTCAAAGTATGGAGTGTGTAAAAAATCCAAAAATGACCATAAAATTTAAAATGTCCGACTTCCTGTTTGTTGTCATACAAATGTAAAATGTGCCATGGGGGCTGTTTCATTAAAGGTCACTTCCTATTGCCAGTAGGTGGCGCTATGACTATGGGTGAATGTCTGTATTCAGAGCAGGACTCTTATCAAACGTGTAAAATCTGGTACAGATGTGAGCATATACAGTAAAGTTACAACAAATTCCTGTGTAATGGCGAAGAGTTTAACTTTAGAGTTTAACAAGTTGGCAACATGGCTTCATCAATGTGTTATGGGTTTTCTGGGACAGTTTTGAAGTTGATATGTCCAACCTGCTAGGAGTAGTACATTACAGCACAAAACGTGTCAATTCCTGTTGCCAGCAGGTGGCGCTGTGACTTTAAGTGAATATTGGCATGTGGCTGTGCATTCCAAATTTGGTGCAGATATGAGCATGCGGACTTAAGTTACAACCACTCCCTGTTCAGGAATCATTGATTTTCGACGCCATGCTACGGCCACGCCATTCCACGAAAACTTTCCGTTTGTACAACTTTTATTCGTCAATGGGATTAGACTAGACAGCAAAAATCTGAAGTCAGCCGGACTACATCCCTAGGAGGAGTTTGTTAAAGTACGGAGTGTGTAAATCTTTCAAAAATGACCATATAATTCAAAATGGCCGACTTCCTGTTGGGTTTAGGGCATCGCTCCAAGAGGCTTTTTTGTACGTCTGGACATGATACATGTGAAATTTCATACATGTAGGTGAAATGTGCCGTGGGGGTTGCTTCATTAAAGGTTACTTCCTGTTTCCAGCAGATGGCGCTATGACTATGGGTGAATGTTAGCATGTAGATGTGTTCAGGGTGCGACTCTTCTTTAATGTGTAAAATTTGGTACAGTCTCAGCATGTACAGTGAAGTCACAACAACTTCCTGTGTCATGACGAAGTATGTAACTTTGACGCCATTAACTGAGAAGTTTTACAACATGGCATCGTGAACGTGTTAAGGGTTTTCTAGGACATTTTTGAAATTGACATGGCCAATCTGCTGGGAGTAGTTCATCATAGCATAAAACATTTCATTTCCTGTTGGCAGCAGGTGTCGCTATGCTATTGAGCGAATGTTGGCATATGGATGTATTCAGGGCAGGACTCTTATTATCCATGGCAAATTTAGTACAGATATTATGTAGTAGGAAGTTATAACAAATTCCTGTTTTGTGGCAAATCATCGATTTTTGACGCCACGCCATGGGCATGCCGGTCCACGGAAAGTCACCGTTTGTACAACTTTTAATTGTGAAATGGGATTAGAGCAGACAGCAAAAAATCTGAAGTTGGTTGGAGTAAATCCCTAGGAAGAGTTTGTTATAGTATGAAGTGGGTAAATCATCCCTAAAAAATAATTCCTTCAGTTCCAATAGGGACCTCGCATGTTTTATGCTTGGGCCCTAAATATAGCCACGAGCGGCAATGATCGGGATCCAAGCAAGTCGTGAAAAACGCAACATTTAACATTTTCAGAGAAGAACAGACGCAGACGACTTGAGAGATTAAAGTGATCAAAGAATTTGGACTTTGAGATAATAGCGGAAACGGAAACTTGATTTTTACAGCATCACCTTGAGATCAGAGAGTGTCATTATATGTACCTTACCTTTGAACCCTGGAACTTAAGATCACCAGCGTAGGGGACTTACTGACTGACCTACTGGTGAGACACTGTTTTGACACACCTTCTCGCAAGTTGAGGTAGAGACATGACATGTGCCAGACCTGGATAGTTTTGTCAGTTTAAATGCTTACGTATTGATTCAAAACAGGACACGCAGTACATGCAAGGAACCTATTGGTTTTTGCTCAGAATATTATTAAACATGAAAAAGGATGTAGCTTGTAAATGGACAGTACATGGACATATCTGCCCCAAACTTCATAGCTTGGTGTTAGTGTCTACGGTGCTGTTTTGTGGTGCTAGGGGACTGCATGCAGGATAGGTTTCCTTTCTATATATAGTAACCATGGAAACGAGACGCTACCTGGTGATTGAATAGATGTCAGTTTATAATGTTATAATGGTTCTGGCCACTTTGCAAGGTGTTTTAATGGGTTTCAATTGGACATTTTTGTCCATTACTCAGCGTCAGTATGGAAAATTGGGTCCAAGTTTTAAATTTAAATTTAAAAAAAACCCTGTATACATACCATAAGCACTAGCAAAGCCAAAACTATCCACAAAACAGAAAAAGACAAAAATGTTAATCTTAACGACCTCCAATTGGCGATAACTGATAGCTCATGCATCTGTTTACATGATGGGAGTGTTGATGATCCATTCAACATTTCACTACTGATTCTTGAAACAAAAAATAAAAAATATTAATAAACACAATATCAACGACAAAGGCCAGCAAATCTCATAATATGTCCACAGTTATCTGTAGTTCAATTAGATGCTCTTGACATGTATTCTGTTAATATGCATTCCTCTACTGGAGGCTGCCATGTGTACATACCATAATACCTCTGCCCCTGAAACCTAGGTTACACAATTAGGCATTTTCTAATTGGATAAACACTGGAGTAAAATAGCGGTAATGCGTAGCCCGGCCCAGTAGAGAAAGTGAGCAATAGTGAAAAGTTTCAAAGAATGAATCCCAATGCGACATGAGGCATTGACTGTGCAATAAGAGATAGTGATTTATTACCATTAAGTAGGAAAAGGGGTTCAAATATTGTCATGTCACCTGAAATAGATCATATTAACAATTTGATAGCTGTTTGTGTGACAGTTACAATGAGATGAACAGAATCAAAACATGAAAAAACAATACTGATGAATCACTTCATTTCACTTTGACCCCACTAGGAAAAGCATTGTAAGTATTACTGAAAGCAAATATTAGTGAAATCAGCAGTGATTGGCCCACTAAGGCATCTATATCTAAAGGTATCTACTGCATTGCCATGGTTACTTCTATGTTACTGCAGTTAGGAGAAATTCTGTGGGAGGCACTGCAGATAATAAAGATTGTTAAGAAGCACATTACTGCTGTCTTTTTTAGATTACCAAAAACTGTATCCACAGTGGAGATAAGTTTCAGTATTAAAAGGTTTCATTTAGTGTCCTTACCGTTGTCTCCAGATCTTGTGAAGGTAAGTATGCCCAGCTGAGGTAAATGCAAGTTCCCAAGAATAACTGTGTGTGCTTTCTATGCTGTGTGTAAATGTCTGTCTATATTATTGCTCATGCAATTTTGAACATATTTTTGTGTGTTAAGCTCACTGTGTGTGTGTTTGTATATCTGCAGTGTGTGAGCTTGTGCGCATGCATCACGGGGCACCATATTGAATTTCAGGGCATTGGCAAATAACGATGTCCTCTCCTGTTTCTTTCCATCTTTGGTGGTGAAGGTGTTTCTGCTGGTGACAACAGAAACAACTTCATTTTTTCATTCATGGAAATAATATATTTTACAACACAATAGATAACTTAGTATCCTGTCCTGATTTATAATGTGTATGAATTGGTGTTTACAACTAGTGTTACACTAGTCTCATTTTTAGTATTCTTTTGTGAATTTTCAACAAAATGACTGGTTTTGATATTTTGTGTTCTTCAGTAGCCAGATAATAAGTTATTTAAATATTAAATGCAGAATTTCAATATCTATCTTCAAAAAATATCTTTTGGAATCATTGCCTGTCTGTTTTGTCACTCAGGTTAAATTTATTGTCATGGCATGTCTGCTGTTATGTCACTTAGGTCGGATTTGTTGTTGTCCACTAACCTCCATGTTTAACATGGAACAGCATGATGGTCTATTTACAGAAGCTCACTGTTGCTAGTAAAATGACACCACTCTCTGCACATGCTGTGACATTTGGTTATGGTCACGGTGATGTTGTTAATACTTTAGTGGTTTGTGACTCAACGCAATCCTAAATTGTGTATTTCATTAATGTGGGTGACAGAAAGAGAATGTCTACTTTTACTTCTACACTGAAAACAAATCTAGCTGCTCTTACTGCTGATTATTACTCATAACTGTAGCAGTAATCTATTGTGTAGGCCGTGGCACTGTAGTGGTATAGCTACATTTTGCCTCACTATAAAGAAATTCAGTGCAAATTACGTTTAACCTCTTGTTATGTTGTTAAGCAATAATAAGGAAGGTGTCCTGTCCATTGTTTTCTATACTTGTTGTGTATTATTGTGGGTGTATAACCTGCTAATAAGTACTAGGGGCTAAGGATAGGGAAAGAAAGATAATAAAAATAAATAAATAAATAAAAAATTAAATAAATATCAAATTAAGTAAATAGATAAATAAAAGAGGAGGGAGGGGAAATAAGCTCAGTTGTTAGTTTCTTCAGTGATAGCCAAAGTATCAATATATTCTAAAAAGGGTTGCCATGTTTTGTGAAATACGAAAGTTAAGGGAGCCTCTTAGAGAGAATGTAAGTGCTCCATATTTGTCTTTTTCGACCACTCAGAGCGCTTTTATACTACATCTGCATTCACCATTCACACACATTCATTCACTGAGCCTAAGTGCTCAAACAGAAACTAAACACACATTCATACACTGGTGGAACAGCCAACAGGGGCAATTCGGGGTTAAGTTTCTTGCCCAAGGATACTTTGACATGCAGACTGGAGGACCTGGGTATTGAACTGCTGACCTTCCCGATTAACAGGCAACTCACTCTACCTCCTGAGCCACAGTTGCCCCAGAACCTGACCCTCTCAAGCTTGATGCACTGCAGTATCTCCTGAATCCATCTGTTGTCGGTGGGAAGAATGCGTCCATTTAAGGAGTGGAATGTGATAATTTGCTGTGCAGCTCTGGAAATGGTCGGGGTCAAGTGAACTCCAAAGAGGGTGGTAAGGGGATCTGGGTCCAGGTCTACTCCCAAGACCTTACTAAGAGTATCAAATATTGTGGACCAAAACGTACTTAATTGTGGGCATGACCAGAACATATGTATGTAGCCTGCCGGTGACAGTCTACATCTGTTACACGAATCACTCCTTTCAGGAAAAATTTTAGCTGGTTTTGCATTAGTGAAATGGACCCAATGTAAAATCTTACATTGTAGAAGATTGTGCCTGGCGCGTATCAAGGAAGTGTGTACGAGGTCCAGTATGTGACTCCATTGCTCATCCGACATAGTCATCCTGAGGTCCTGGTCCCAGACAGCCCTCAGAGAGTCCAAACATACTGGATGTATATTAAAAATATAATTATATATAACCAAGGTGAGCCCCCTTCCGTTAGTGTCAAGTGTCAGGAAAAAGTCCATCATGGAGTCTGGGGGGCGTTTGGGGAAATGGGGAAATTGAATTTTGTATGAAGTGCCGAATTTGAAAAATGTGGAATAGACGGTTATTTGGCAAGCCGAGTTTTACTGACAGGTCTGCAAATGAAGTAGATACCGTTAGTGTACAAATCATTGATGGACTGGAGGCCCCTATGTGACCAAGTCTGAAAAACTGGATACGAACAGGAGGGTGAGAATATGTGGTTACGAAGACAGGCTCTAGACCAGATGGGGTGTGTAGGCCAAACTGTTTTCTGAATTGATTCCAAATTTTTAAAGTGCTAGTCACAATTGGATTGTGTGCAACCGCCTTGACTGAGAGAGGTAACTGGGAGCAAACTACCAACCTAAGTAAAATGCGAGAAGAGCCAGTGGTTGTTCACCTGGTGCCAATTTAGTGTTCCAGAAAAGAAGTTTGTTGATATTGCAGGCCCAGTAGTACTAGTGAAGATTCGGCAGTGCCAGGCCACCTTCAAACCTGGGAAGTTGAAGCACCGATCTTTTAATACATGCCACGGTATGATAACCGATTTTTGTTTAACAACTTATTGGATTGTAAGTCACCTTCTACAGCTAGAGATGCGCAGCTTGATCAGCTGGGGACTGAAATGGGCTGTTTGCTCCGACCCGTGACCGGGGGCGAGCAGTGTCAAATATGCAATTTTCTGCCGGTCACATTGGACGTTACAAACATGCTGCGCCGTGTTTCACGTGTGCACAGACAGTAACCTCATGTCAGAGCCAGCTAAAACACATCTTAGGTTTAGGTGTGTGGAAGTTATTCACGAGAGTGAAGATAGAATGTGCACTATTTACATCTGGAGAGAAACACACAGATGCTGTGGATAGCAGGGAGCAGGTAAAGCAACAGTGAACACAGCTTGTTGGTGATGATGTCATTCAGACCAGGGTGGTCTCAATTGGTAATTAACAACAATCCACCTCCACATGTGACTCATCTGCTGCTGTGAAATCGGAATTGCGGGTGAAAAACCAAATGCGAGTTCTTTTAAATAAAACTGCTGACAACTAACATCAGAGCAGACAGAGAGAGCCAGACAGGTGTAGGTGTGTGCTTGTGTGTCTGATGGGAAAAGCAAGGTGAGCAGATTACTGTATTGTGTGATTAAACCAAACTCAATTAGAGGATTAAGTGGAATTAAAATGGTGCAATTTATTTTCAGCTCCTTCCGGTGAAAATGCTCATGTTATTTTATAATCTTTGTTTCATTATGACCATACAATTGAGACCAGTGAGAATAGCTAACATTTATACTGGTGCTGATGGGGATCCTAATAAAAATAGATTTTTCCAATAAATAGTTACAGAAATGTTTGTATGCTGTCAATTATAGTTCTTAGAAAGAAATAAAATTGGAATTGGCCAAAATTAGAATCGGCAGGTCAGACCTTTTAAAAAATCAGTAAATGCTCCGTAAATGCTCCGTATTTGTATAGCGCCTTTCTAGTCTTTTTGACCACTCAAAGTGCTTTTACACTACATCACTGTAACTGGAATCAGCCAGGAAAAATGTAATCTGTGCATTTCTTACTACAGCGATAATCCTGTGTATGAACCGATATTAGGCTGATACTGTAGATCCACCGTTGTGTTGGGATTTGTGCATTATGATAAATGACAGATCAGTTGGCCTGCTGCCGTTAAATATCTAATATACAGGTGCTGGTCATAATTAGAATATCATCAAAAAGTTGATTTATTTCAGTAATTCCATTCAAAAAGTGAAACTTGTATAATGTATAAATTCATTCCACACAGACTGATATATTTCAAGTGTTCATTCCTTTTTAATTTTGATGATTATAACTGACAACTAATGAAAACCCCCAAATCAGTATTGTCGGGTCGGAAATAAGGACCGGCCGGGCCAGTGAAAGACCTGGTCCCTACCCTAACCAACGTAATATACTCAATAAAATTACTCTATTACTATTCTTCTTTAGTCAAAAACTGCGTAGTCAAAAACTTCACTGGAGACGGTCAAGAGTCGGTGCAAAAGAGTTTATTCCAATAAAGGACAGATAAACCCGAGCAACATCCCTGCAGGTCTCAGGATGGAACCGAGTTGGTGGTCAGCGAACATCGCCTTATATTCACCTTAAGCTCCACCTTGTCCTTCCCTTCAGGTGGGCGTTACATCTTAACTCCTCCTTATCTCCTCCTTCTATGTGGGTGTTACACCTTAACTCCACCTATGGTGTTCGCTGACCACTCCTCCCCTTTGGTGGATTTCCTATCCTCTACTGCCATCTAGTGGCCTTTTTCTTGTACTGTTTTACCAAATTAACCCTTTCATTAATGTTACAATTTCCACTTTTTAGCTATTATTACATGTAATTATTGTTACCATTTATCTCTCTTTATATTTTTTATATTACTGGATTAGAAATCCACCAATATGTTTCAACTTCAGTCCCACCGTATTTTTTTAAAAGTTATACAGGCATAGTTTGACACCATTAAAACTTAAACACTTACAATCGTATTTTTTAAAAGAATTAATAAGGAATAACATATCTAATACATATATAACGTGATTCAGTGAACAAATACATGATTCAACAATGCCAACCATGAGAGTGCTTTGTCTCATACAAGTTTAGTTTCGGCAGCGCAAAGCTTGATTTCATGCAGCACCTGGCCGTACCCTGCAGTACCAGGCGCCATAAATCACAACATGTCATGATCTCATTCTTGGCTTCAGTTCGTGATGATCTCAGGCCTGGCGTACGTGACTTACAGCAGGTGCCTTGCTTCCATTGAGTGGGTTACGGTTGGCTAGGTTTTGCCTGCGCGGCCTGAGCAGCTTCTCTGCTCATGTAGGCACATTGAAAAAGCACACGTTCATGAATACACAGAGTATAGGAATAATATATGCTAAACACACAGAGTATAAGAATAAAATATGAGTTTGAACACACTCATTAAACACTCAGTAGTTAAACTTCACACTAAAAGAATACTCAGTAGTTAAACACTCAGTAGTTATAACATTGTAAACCAACAAGGTGTATAAATATGGAAAAATAACCTAGGAACAATCTAGGAATTAGGCAATATTCAACAGTATCTCAGAAAATTAGAATATTGTGAGAAGGTTCAATATTACATGGATCCAGGACTTAACATGTGCATGTCTGTAATAGTTACTTTGGCGTGGTGTACTTATTCTCACTCAAAGAAGGTTTGGATGGAGCGGATGGAACTGCCGGGTTTTCGTATGCTGATGAAATTTCCATCCCGACTTTTATGGGTATCATCTCTATCCCTACATCCACGTCATTGTAGATATGGAGCGGGTATTGTCCTGTGACTAGTGAAATCATTCTGCCTATCATGATCCGATCAGTGGAAATATACAGCACATAATCACCATAGCTATCAAAACCAGTGAGCCAATTACCATTCCTATTGTTTGGAGAATCTTTGTCCAGGACATGTTCTGAAACCACTCCCATATGGATGTCTGTTTCGTGTTCCAGTTTGAATGTTTAACCTGTTCATCCCTCAATAGTTTTAATGATTCTAAAAGCTTAGTGAGGTTCCCTTCTTGCCCTGAGTTCATGGATATCACTGTGCAACACTCATCTCCGAAGTACTTACACACACCCTGTTCTTCAGCTAACATTGTGTCTAACACAAACCTGTTCTGTATCGCCATCAGAGATGTAGTGTGTAGTTGCTCGCGGACAGTCTCTATGGCCGATATTGTCCAATTCACATATCTCTGGTGATTCCACCATAGATAGGATACTCAACGGCTGTTTCGCGCTATGTATTGTGCATTTATGGCTTGGCCAAGTAGAGGGACTGACCCTGCTATTTGTCCAGATACAATCCAATCTTCTCCTATTGCTCGGTAGTCTGACGGCACACCTTGAGGTTCCTGATTCCAGGCTACATATACTTTGTCTTCCTTATCATTCTTTAAGTTCCTAGCAATACGTTTTGAATCTGCTATGTCTGCTTGACTGAGTACTGTTATCTGTCCTGTTACCATAATTGGAGCACATATCCCAGTCCAGTTTTGTGGCAACTCTACTTTCAGCCAGTCGCTGTATACATATGTGTATGTACATAACCAGAAAATGTCTGCCATAGCATACGTGCCTCCACCAAGGAACGGTATGGGGATGTCAGCGTCACTCTGATTTCGTTGAGTTCTAAATGGAGCATAGTATGCCACCACCTGTTGGCATTGAAACTTAGCTTTAGCAGTTGAATCGCATTTATCGTGTGCGAGCACTGTTCTGCCATTTTCTACCTTTCACTTGCGGTGACACTGCACTTTGGCCTCCGGTCCGTTAACCATCATAGTTTTAGTATCCACTACGCAAAATGGGAACACTATGCTTTCATTTCTAACGGCTGTCTGTGGTATCCAATGTTCCAATAAGGGGTCCATGTAAGATGGACAATTAGTTCTATTCTGCGACCATCCATCATGCTTTGTTGCCATCATTCTTAGCATGCAATAAGCAAAACAATCATTGTGGTGTTGGCACACATCAAAACTTATGGGCAATATTTGAGGAACTCTTTTGCCATTGTAACAGGCTATGCAGGATTGAGAGCTAACCTGCTGAGCGGAATATTGTAGCCATTGGCGAAACATACTTTCTCCCTGTATCACGGGCTTTACTCTCGGTTTTGTCCTGGTCTGTTGTACACTGGGCCTTGTCTTCTGTAATACTCTGGGCTGTCGTTTGTTAGGGCCAGGCTTCAAAGTTGCTTTTGGCTGGTCAACTGACAATCCCCTTCGTTGCTGGTGTGCCGGGGACTTAATCAGTTTGTGGGCTAGCTGTCTGTCTACAGCTGTTCCAGTTGCTTCATCCGTGCACCTGTCAGAACTACAGCTTGCCGTTATTGCCACCACCCCTTCAGCTCTGCATTGCTCATCAGCTGGCTGATTCTCCAATATGTAGCCTCCTGGGCCTTGAGTCAGAATCTTTTTAAGCATGATTGCTCTTACATAGGTCAAATTTAGTTTGTCATTTTTTGGCCATCTACCTTCCTGCACTGCTACTGTTGCTACTGCTAATGCACATTCAATCATCTGTCCCTGTTTTGGAGGAACGTTCTCCTTCTGGGGAATCATATCCGGAACCTGACAAGCTAGTAGTACTAGGACTGCTGTCACTGCTACCCACATCACCAGCTGCCTGTCTTGGAGTTTCTGTCTGTCCCTCTTCTGGGTATGTTTCTTCGGGCTCTATTTCTGTTCCTGCATAGGGACTGCCTCACTCTGAACCTGATCCTTCTCCTGCTCCTGTTTCATGTCCTGCTTCTGGGCTGCTTTCTGTCGGACTTGCGTATGTACACAAACCTGTACATGACCTTGAGGTTGCTCTTGTACTTGAACCTGAATCTGACCGTGTTCCTGACTCTGGGTTTCTGCAGCTCCCTGTTCTGCTCTATACTCCTGGGTATCTCCTTCTGAACCTGAGTCACCTGATTCTTCTGATTCATGGGCATCTCTATCTGATTCTGACTGTTCTGCTGACTCAAGGGGTGTACTATCTGCATCTGTGACATCTTCTCTCGGAGGTAAGGATCCACTACTGGTTGTGCTGTCACTGGTTCGTCTAGCGCTGGTTCGTCTGTCAGCTAATCTGTCAGATCGTCTCTCCTCCTGCAGGGCGGGCTCGCCGCTTCTTTTGTCTGTCTCCCTCTGGGCTCTGGGATCGTCTAGCTCCCTGCTGGGCGGTGTCACCGTCCCTGGTGGATCTCGTTTGCCCTCCTCCTCTGACTGTCTCGGGTGCTCCTTCTGGCTCATTTGCTCTGCAGCAGTTGGAACCAAACGTTCTTACCTTCTACTTTTAAGGCTGATGGTGTTGCTAGGACAACTTTAAATGGGCCTTCTCGTCGGGGTTGGTTCCACTTTCTTTTGAACACCTTGACGTACACCCACTCACCAGGGCGTATTGTTTGCTGGCACTCTGGTATGGCAGCGTCTCTTTCCTCCTTTGACCTGTTGGGAGATAGTTCTGTGGATTCTAGTTAATGCTGGACATAACTTGAAAATTCATTTTCTAACTGTTCAAGAGATGAACAGTGAGAGAGATGAACTTCATATGGACCTCTCAAATATGGAACAGGCATTGGCCTCCCCGTGCACATTTCATGCGGTGTTAGATGCGTTATTCTGTTAGTTTGCGATCTCATAGCCATTAGTGCTAGCGGAAGAGCATCTACCCACTTAATCTTACCTTTACTGTCTTCTATTATCTTAGCTAGCTTCGCTTTCAAAGTTCCATTAGCTTGTTCCACTGTTCCTTGTGATTGTGGATGGTATACACACCCAAATCTCTGCTTAATGCCCAACATTTGGAGCATTGTTTTTATGACCTGTGCCACGAAGTGTGGTCCATTGTCTGAACTAATCTTGTCTGGTAAGCCAAATCATGCAAAAACCTCCCTGCATAGGAACTTTGCCACTGACTTATAGTCTGGGCTGGCAGTTGGTGTTGCTTCAATCCATCTACTAAATCTGTCAACCACTACTAGGATATACCTCATCCTGTTTACCCTCTCTGTCATGTCTACATAATCTATTATGAGATGTCTAAACGGGCCATCTGGTGCTGGAATGTGAGCCGGAGGGGCTGAGAATGACTTTCTTGTATTGAAAAGAGCGCAACCCTGACATTCATTCAATGTTCTATCTACGGTGGCTGCCAGATATGGTGACTACCATACTGCCTGTAGGCGCCTGAGCACCTGTCCCCTGGAACAATGGTCTGGTCCATGAGCATTCCTTATAGCAAAGCGTGTTAAACAAACAGGCAGCGCACAATGGGCACGTGGACCCCTCCATAGTCCTTTCTGGGGTCCATCCTTTAGCCACATGGACTTATAACTCATACACGTAAGCTGCTGCTTGTGCTGCAATGAGAGATGACAGATTTGTGAGTGGTTCACAATCTTCAACTGCCACCATTGGACCCATAACTTCCCCTATAGCTGCTCGCTGCGGCTTCATCTGCTTGGTTGTTGCCTCGAGCTATCAGAGTGTCTGTTTTCTGATGTGCTGGACACTTTATGATTGCTACTGCGGTTGGTTCATGGATTGCTTCTAATAGTGCAGAGATGGCTTCTCTGTGTATTACAGGAGTTATTCCGTAATTCCGTGTATTCCGTCTGCTCTACAAAACCCTCTCAGTTTCCAAGTATTGCCATGCACTTCACATACTCCATATGCATAAGCTGAGTCTGTGTATACATTCAAACGCTTTCCATTTGCCAGCTTACAGGCTGCTGTTAGAGCCTTAATTTCTGCTAACTGCGCTGAACATGGTTGAGTTACACTGGTGGTTTGAACATCTGTGAAGGTATTATCTTTGTTTAGCTGTACCACTGCATATCCTGCATGATTACCTGTGGCATCTCTGAAACAAGAGCCATCGACAAAGAATGTCAAATCAGCTGGGATTGGTTGATTGTGCAAATCCTCGCGTATTCTCATGTACCTGTCTGTTATCTGTATGCAGTCATGTGGTGTTCCATCTATTGGCAGCACCATGCGTGTTGCTGGATTCGCTGTATTGCACCATTGGATAGTGAGCTCTGGTGTAGACAGGATGGCTTCGTATCCTGTTTTCCTAGCTTGGGTTGAAATTGAATTGAAACAAATTGAGGGCTGGTGGGCAGAGCATGCAATTGATGGGACGTATACAAAATCACTGGATGTCCCATTGTCAGTGAAGAGGCTTTTTGAAATGCAAAAACTGCTGCTCCCAATCCCTGATAACACGGTGGCAGTCCCATCTCAATGTTATCCAGTTTTGTACTGTAGTACGCCAGTGACTGTTTACCTGTTGGTGTGTCTTGCATTAGCACGGCACTCGCATATCCTGATCTTTCAGCTACATACAGGTGGAATGCGCTGGAGCAGAACGCAAATCCTGTGTTAGTGCTTGGAAGACCCCTTCGGCCTCCTCAGTCCAGTATAACTGGGCTGATTTATCTGTCTGGCCTGCTGCACAACGGTGTGGATTTGTGCATTTTATATTGAATAAATTTGGAGCTACTCTAAATTCCTTTCTCCTCCCCAGAGAAGAAGGGGAGGGGTCAAAGTTGCTTTCTCTAAGTACTAGCCCGACCATAAAACTGGCACCATTTTGATTCCGAAGCTGATAACGCGGGGCCTGACTGTTAAACTGACAAAGGGACACGAACCAGCCACTGGCCTCTCCCTGAACAGCCTATCAAAACTGGCCCCCCACACATGTTTCCGTGGCAACTGACCTTATTCTTTGTTTTATTACCACCTCAAAGGGATACTCCTTGTCTCACCTAAGTGTGACATGGTCCAGGACAGCCGAACTTTCAATGTAAAAGGGACTGCAGTCTCCAGACTCAAAGCATTTAATTAAGTTTAATTAAATCTTTAGATACTTGATTACGTTTGCCTCTATTTGAGTAGTTATGTTAACTGTTATCCGTTGTTGATATTAGTGCTGAAAAGAAAGTTTCTTGTGCAAAGTTTTTATTTTCAGCAAGACACTCCTTCATCTAATGTAATCCAAGCTTTCCTCATGTAACCTGAGCTCCCCCACGTGGACGAAATAAGTATTACATGCCCTCGTCGGAAATGCCGTTAAATGTATAAATATCCTGACCAATAATGTGACAATTGTTTCCTGCTACCAAATGCCTAGAACAGTACAACCGTTCAACCATTGAGGTTCGATTGTGGAAAATATTTTATTATAATACGTGCAAATAGATTTCTTTTTAGACATTAAGATTAGAAAGGCAGTCCCATGGGAAACCTGAGACGCCCCCTGGGGAACCACGCCCCAGGCAACAAAAGAGCGACACGCGACCTCGCTTCGCTCTTCTCTTCACTGTTGGCTCTCTTCCGCTCTGCTCGGCTCCCTGGACGCTTCGGCACGTGACGGCGTGCCTCGCCAGGCAACGCCCTCAGACTCGGCCAGCGAGACCGGCCTTTTGTTCGCCTGAAGCTACACACATGAAGTGCCGCGACATCGATCTGCCTTCAGTTTGTTTTATTTTCTTTATTTCTTTTGTTTGTTAAAGTTATCAGTCCGTTAAGTTACACTGGACTAATTCAGGAACGACCAAGTTCCATTTTAAGCCTTTTTCGTCGAGCCAACTTCACCGAGGTCAGACCAAGCCACGTGGTCTCGCCAGCTACAACGAAGGAAACCTGAAAACAGCCGAATTGCCAGACACGGAGAACCCCGGAGAATCCCTAGCAAAAAGCCAGGATCGGGCAGCTAGCGTGGGACCCGTGCAACAGGCCAAAAGCAGGCTGTCGACAAGCAGTAAGACTTAACAAAACATTCTGTGGTCAGGGATGTCCCATAGTGTTAATATTGTCTTTTTAACTCCTAAACTCATAGCTTACTTTCATTAGTTCTCCTCTGTCGTATAAGTCAAATGCTTCCCACAATCGAACCTCCATTCTCATTGTTTAGCCATTGCTTATTTCCCTGATGTATTTAACCATCTTTTTATATCACCTTAGTTAGTTAATAAATTCACTGTAACCAAGGAATTGTGTGTGTTGCCTATTTCTACGTCCCTGCCAAGAGAATTGACCCTTTAGATATGAGACTGACTGATTGATTTAAGATAATTGAGCAATTATTAACTAACTGATCACTGGTGAATAATTGTATAATTATTAAAAGCTACCTAGAGGTCCGGAGACTCTAGGTTAATAACAACTCCAGTGGTGCCCCTTCTTTTTCTAAACGAGTTTTTTTATGGATTGATATTTTCTGAATATTAAAATTCATAATTGGGTATTAATTCTCATAAATTTATTCAAATTCATAGCTAGTTTAGACATGCTACACAGTCAACCACAGGATCCTGCTATCCGCTCCCTCAGCAATGGGCATCTCGAGTAAAGCACTCCTGTGGTTTGAATCCTACGTCTCGGGGCGTTCCTACAATGTTTTGTGGGACAATTATCCTTCTCCCACTGTCTCTCCACAGGGGTGCCCCAAGGCTCAGTGCTTGAGCCCCCTATCTTCTCAATTTACACCACCTCACTGGGGCCGATCATTTGCTCGCACTGCTTCTCTTACCACTGCTACACAGACGACACGCAACCCGCCAGGCGATCGCACTGTCTCAGTGCGGATCACGGACTGTCTATCGGACATATCTGCATGGATGAAGGCTTGCCACCTTCAACTAAACCTCTCTAAGACTGAACTATCGGTCATTCCGGCCAAGCAATCTATCCACCATAACATCAAACTACAAATTGACTCCGCAACCATCACTCCAACCAAGGTGGTGAGAAACTTGGGTGCCATGATTGATGACCAGCTGTCCTTTTCAGACAATGTTGCTGCTGTCTCTCGGTCATGCCGCTTTGCTCTATACAACATAAGGAAAATCAGGCCCTACTTCACTCAGTACGCCACCCAGCTGCTGGTACAGGCTATTCTCATCTGTGACACCACGATGGCGGAACTAGCTATCACACACCATCAGAGCAGGGGCGTCCCTCTCTAACTTCAAGAAGCTCTTGAAAACTCATCTCTTCCGAGAACACTTCCTCTTATAACACCTCTAACTCCTAACCTCTAACATGCACTACCTGTGCTCTTCTTCTTCTATCCCCTACAATGATCTTGTATTGATTGCACTTTTTGTTTTGAACGCTTACTTCCTTCCCTAGGTATCTACCCCATTGATGTGATATGTACTGTGAGCTCTTACTAGTATTTATTGCTGCTCTTACTAGTATGTATTGTCAGTTGTAGATCTGTCGTTGATGCTCTGTTGATGCTTGTATGTTGTTCCTCAAATGTAAGTCGCTTTGGATAAAAGCGTCTGCCAAATGAGTAAATGTAAATGTAAATACCACTGGTTAGCTATCGCTGCTGCTTTGCCTCAATCGCTGAGCAGTTTCAGTTCTTTATTCTTTTGTTGTGCACAACAATCACAGAAGTAGTAGTTGGCAATGAAAATCTAATGCCTCAGGCCCCCTCCAACAATGCTAATAAATTAACTATTTAAAAAATCACAAAAGTTAAGATATAGGGCTAAAATATAAGGATATAAATTTGCAAAGACAGTATTGCAGATGAATAAACTGAATGTAAAAATGAATGTAGTGATGTATACTGTATAAAGGTGCATCTCAGTAAATTAGAATATCATCAAAAAGATCATTTTGTCCTATAATTTAAGTCAAAAAGTGAAACTTTCATAAATTCTATGTTCATTACACATAAAGTGAAATATTTCCTTTTTATGATCTCAAAATTTTAGAACATAATTTTAGAATAAAGAATGTATAATACAGAAATATCGACCTGAGAAGAGACTTCAATCTCTCAGTCTGGTTCAGTACACACAACCACAATCATGGGGAGGACTTCTGACTGACAGTTGTCCAGAAGACACTCATTGACACCCTCCACAAGGAGCGCAAGCCACAGAAGGTCATTGTTGAAAGGGCTGGCTGTTCAGAGTGCTGGATCAAAGCATATTAATAAAAAAGTTAACTGGAAGGTTAAAGTTTGGTAGGAAAAGGTGCACAAGTAACATGGATGACCTCAACCTTAAGAAGATTGTCAAGCAAAACCAATTTAAGAATCTTCACAAGGAGTAGACTAAGGCTGGAATCATCAAGAGCCACCAGGCACAGACTTGTCCAGGAAATGAATGTCGGATTCCTAGTGTCAAGCCAGTCCTGAACCAGAGACAACATCAGAAGAGTCTTACCTGGGCTAAGGAGAAACAGAACTGAACCTTTGCTCAGTGGTCCAAAGTCCTCTTTTCAGATAAAAGTAAATTCTGCATTTCATTTGGAAATCCAGGTCCCAGAGTCTGGAGGACGAGTGGAGAGGCACAGACTCCAAGTTGCTTGAAGTTTCCACAGTCAATGATGATTTGGGTTGCCATGTCATCTGCTTGTGTTTGTCCACTGTTTTATCAAGTCCAGAATCATACAGGTGTCTATCAGGAGATTTTTTCTGCTAACAAGCTTTATGGAGATGCCGATTTTCTTTTCGTGCAGGACTTGGCATCTGCCCACAGGGCCAGAACCACTAGTAACTGGTTTGCTGACCATGGTTTTACTGTGCTTAATTGGCCAGCCAACGCACCTGACCTCAACCCCCCTATGTTGTATTGTCAAGAGGACAATGAGAGACACTAGACCAACAATACAGGCGAGATGAAGGCTGCTATCAACACAACCTGGGCTTCCATAGCACCTCAGCAGCGCAAAAGGAGCCCTGACCAAGTGCTAAGTGCATAAAGTAACCTTTTTCAGAAGGTCGCCATTTCTGTATTATACATTCTTTATTCAAATATTCTCATATTTTGAGATCTGGATTTTTGATTTCCATGAGCTGGAAGTGTAATCATCAAGATTAAAACAAAAGAGGCCGGAAATATTTCACTTTGTGTAAGAATATATGACTATCACTTTTTGAGTGAAATTATGGGGGGAAAATTACCCTTTTTACAATATTCTAATTTTCTGAGATGCACCTGTATACATAACTAGAAGTAATAACAAAGTTAGGTGTAAACTGTTGTAAAACGATAAGTTTAGTCAAAAAATAATCTGACATTTCCCACTGGTCGTGATAGGGGCGTTGCACATGTACATGATGGAGTCTTTGATGTTGAGGCAGTTGGAGCATTCCAACTGTCCACAGTTGCATTGGCGACCTACTTTCCATTGTCCTTAAGCTGTGGTGGTTCCACTGCCTCACAAACTCACCCACAGATCTGTTAATTCTTGGAAGGTAAACATGGTAAAGAGCCCTAATGTGAAGCGGGTCAGTGCTATCTAAAATCCCAACATTTTCCATAAAGAGGAAAAGGTCTTTGAAGTATGCTGACACCACCCTGTTTAGTTCTCCCACAATCTTTTAATTCTTTGATTATGAACACTATGTCCAACCATAAAACTTCCCCTGTTTGCCCCTCGATTCTCAATCATAAACCGTGCAATATCAATATTTTCACTACCAGCATCACTCCTGACATGATGTGGGAGTCCAAATACATCAACAGCTCCCTGGAAAAGTTGCAAGGCAGTTGATGCTCTGTTGTCTGTGCAACATCTCAGGTAGGTAATGCAGCGGCTGTAGCCATCAACTCTTCCATGAAACACAAATCCCCATGGATTCAACTTGTGGTTTGTGTCAATATGCCTGGAATAAGAAGACTTAAATTACAAACAACTTGGTTGCTCATCAAATTTTTACTTTTTTTCCCCCCTTGCTGTCCTATTTTTTCTATCAAGAAGGTAATTTTTGCTCGATTAGAAAAAATGTTACAACCCCAGAAATTATTAATAGAAGTGTTCAATATAAAGGAATATAAGTAGCACTGTACATTACATTAACAACGTTGTAATAGTGGAGTAATAGATTATATATATATTATGGCATGCCGTTTAGGAAATATATATATATTTATGAAGTTTCTCCATCTGAATATATGGAATGAAAGTCTGAATATATGGAATGAAAGTCTGAATATATTGAATGAAAGTCTGAATATGTGGAATGAAAGTCTGAATATATGGAATGGAAGTCTGAATATATGGAATGAAAGTATGAATATATGGAATGAACCATGCCATCAAAGGGATACCTTTATGAATTCCCTGGATTTACAAAATGGCATCGGCTGAAATAGTCCAATACTTTGCTGAACTGCAGGGGTTTTTTGCAACAACTGGACATACTCCAAACGACATAAACAGTTTGGAAATTATATCGCGTCAACTTGAGGATCATATGTCCATTATTGCGACATTCTTAGTGCTTATGAGCAATCCTGTTCAACAAAACGTTGCTGAAAGAACGTTATGCATCATTCTTGAAGGAATTTATGAGTCTCTTTGGGAGATGTCGGCTGAAGTAACACTTCAAATGGAAGCTTTTGGTGTGGGAACACATTCTGCATCTCAGAGAGGAAGGCCGAGGTAAGTGATATAAATGGAAACAAGCATATTGGGATAGAGGTCGATGCAGGCCAAGAATATAGAAGTTTTCTTTGTATATATAAGTTGCTAGCAAAAACTATTAATTTAAGGTGTTATGCAGTGGTGGAAAGTAACTACATTTAGTTAAGTACTGTATGTAAGTACAAAATTGAGGTACTTGTACTTCACCTGAAAATTTTCATTTGCTGCAACTGGTCTAATCTTACTTCAATAGAAGTTTTGTTCAGTCAAATTTAAATGAAATTAAGTGAAAGAATCAGAATACTTGCTTTTAAAACTACTCAACATTCAGAAGTCCATTTTCTTTATAATGTTAACACATTGTTGTATTGTTGCCACAATGCATTTACAGAATAGGTCTGAAACAACCTAGCAAATGCACTGATTGAATGAACTTTGTTTACCCAAAACTAAACACTGAACAAAAATGCAGCAAGCACTTTAAACTTGATTGACCGCGTAGGAGCAGTAGTTTGCTGTGATAGTTTCTTTCTCCTGTGACGAACAAAGCGTATGGCTGATCGCAATTTTTAGAAAAGAAAATTTATACATATATATATACACACTACTTTCAACTGTAGTGGAGTGAAAATAAAAATAAAAAGTCATAAGTAAAAATAAAAAGAGAAGAAACTCAAGTAAAGACCCACAGATACTCAAAACAGTACAGTACTCAAGTAAATGAACAACATTATTGTCCACCACTGAATATAATATATATTATTCTGATGAGTACTTGTTTGCTTTTTTTGGTACTGCTGATACTTTTGTTCTTTTTCTGAAGTAGCCTAATATTTCCAATACAATAGTTTTACTTGTAACAGTAGTTAGAGTTTTTCAGCACACATTAACACGTCTTTTTTTTTCTCTTTTAAAGGTACAACATATCAGCTGTTCAGCTGACTCACATGCGGGATTTAGGATTACCTGGATGGCCATCTCTCGAATGTTGTCTGTAAACATTCGCACACTGTACAACCACAGGACACAACTTGGTTTACTGGACTATGGGAGTTTTACTAACATTTCAAATGATGATCTTGATCGTCTTATTACTGAAGTTCTTAGACAAACCCCTGGCTCAGGAGAGACTTACATCACTGGTGGTTTGAGAGGGAGAGGGATCAGAGTTGAGCGTTGGCGAGTGCGCGAACGATTAAGAAGAGTAGACCCAGTGGGAAGAGCCTTAAGAGGACGGAGGGCAATTCAACGGAGGGTCTACAATGTCTCTGTCCCAAATTAAGTGTGGTATGTGTTGTGAAAATTATTAACTGGGTAATAAGACTGAAAGTTATGTAACCGGGTAATAATAGTGAATCACATTTAATGATTTCAACAACACACAACTAGTTAGTATAGTATGTTATGGTAACAATATGGTAACCAGCTAATATATCAGTGCATTATTGGTTAAAAAATGCTAGTATGGTGACAATAATGGAGTAATAACCAGATAATACAGTAATATAGGTTAATATTTTATATATAATATTATAGACTACTATCAGCATCCATGGTTATTACACAAAAACTACCATCAAGTATTTCCAGCTAACAAGTGACAACATTAAAGATATCATTTGTATTACCTTGAAACCAAATGGGCAATTACCATGTGATACAGCTGAAATTCATCCTCCCTTATGTTTCAAATGTTCTCTTTTGTTTCAAGATAATACAAATGATATTTTCAATGATGGGACTTGTTCGATGGAAACTCTTGATGGTAGTTTTCGTGTAATAACCATGGATCAGGGCCGTGACATGCTAAACTACCTGTTATTAGATTAAACCAAACATCAAGAGGCATAATGATCATTTGGAAACACTTGTTTTGGTTTCTGTGTAGTCTGGCTCAATGGTACAACTTAATTACTTCTTTAATATCAAGTTTTAATTAACTGTTACTCCACTATTACAATGTTGTTACTGAACTGAAATGTACAGTGCTACTTATATTTCTTTATATTGAACACTTCTATCAATGATCTCTGGAGTTGTAACATTTTTCTAATCAAGCAAAAATTGCCTTCTTGATAGAAAAAAATAGGACAGCATAGAAAAAAAAGTAAAAATTTGATGAGCAACCAAGTTGTTTGTAGTAATAATAATAATAATGTCTTCTTATTCCAGGCATATTGACACAAACCACAAGTTGAATCCATGGGGATTTGTGTTTCATGGAGGAGTTGATGGCTATAGCCGCTGCATTACTTACCTGAGATGTTGCACAGACAACAGAGCATCAACTGCCTTGCAACTTTTGATGTATTGATTGATGCTGTTGATGTATTTGGACTCCCACATCATGTCAGGAGTGATGCTGGTAGTGAAAATATTGATATTGCACGGTTTATGATTGAGAATCGAGGGGCAAACAGGGGAAGTTTTATGGTTGGACGTAGTGTTCATAATCAAAGAATTGAAAGATTGTGGGAGAACTAAACAGGGTGGTGTCAGCATACTTCAAAGACCTTTTCCTCTTTATGGAAAATGTTGGGATTTTAGATAGCACTGACCCGCTTCACATTAGGGCTCTTTACCATGTTTACCTTCCAAGCATTAACAGATCTGTGGACGAGTTTGTGAGGCAGTGGAACCACCACAGCTTAAGGACAATGGAAAGTAGGTCGCCAATGCAACTGTGGACAGTTGGAATGCTCCAACTGCCTCAACATCAAGGACTCCATCATGTACATCTGCAACGCCCCTATCACGATCAGTCGGACATTGAGTTAAGGATAATTAATCCCTTGATTGACGATGGAAATCATGGAATTGAACTTTTTATCACAGCGTGTAACCTGCTTCAAAGAAATATTTAGTTTTGTTATAAGTAGTTTTGTTGCTGTTCATCAGAAGTTATACAGGGATTAGGCTTAGGTCTACAGGTCATATGACAGAAGATGCATAAATGCTTATAATACATTTTTATTTCATGAAAACCCATAGAAGTTATCACCATATAAATTCATGCTGTGTGTATAACATTATGTATTATTATACATAATGTATTAATGTAACACTATTGATGACGATGAACCCTATTTTTCTTACTTCTTAAACTAATTTTGTGTAGTTCTAAGTATCTAATGAAAAAATATTACATTTAAAGCCTGGGATGCACATATACCGCCACAATACATACTAAAAGGACAGTAAGCTAGTACACACAAAGTAGGAACACAGAACAATTTATTTGTTAGAAGGCCATACCACAACCTATATAATGAATAATGAGCCATAGCAATGGGGCTGGCCAACACTGATAAAAACAAGTAGCTACAGTGAGCCTTCCTCCTGTACAAAATTTGCTAATGGGTTGTTTGAGCAACCTGTTTTTTTTTGTTTTTTAAACAACCCACAGTTAAGTACAGTGGTTTAGCTACATCTAGCCTTCAACCCCAAATCTGAGCACTATTAACCATAACTGTGCTTATTATTTTTACCATTCGGACAATTATCATGTAATGATCTCATACTAACCCTTACCATGATCTTTTCACAACCATAATCAAATTGGCTTTGTGACCAAACTTAACCAAGCCCCTGGCATTGTCATAGCCCAAATGCAACAGGGATTTCCGACATTGTATCCATATCTGTGGTATTTTGGGCACTTATCAATCTAACACTGTTATGGGCCGTATCAGAGGGTGGAGACAAACAGGATATTGTTTCTCAGGTTAGAGGACTGGCTGACAAAAATGCAACAAAAAGTGCCTCACATTTATCAACTGAAAAAAAGTTTACATGGTGCACCTTATTAAATCTAAAACAGAAAAACATGGCTTGAAATATCTTCAAATAAAACTTACTTGTTTTACTGTGCATTTTTCGTCTTGGGGAATAACAGAAGGAAATAAACCTTGCACTAAAAAACAAAACAAATATATCCTCATCATATCTCAAGCTCCACAAGCCCTTCATAATATTACCTCTCACGCTCTTCCAAATCCTGGTGAATTGCGTATGGCAAAATCCATGTTAGATTTAAAATCCGTGTATACTGCATAAACTGGTATGCGAAGAATATTTTCGCAAGTATTGGCTACTGGAAATCGGGAGTGGGTGATGAACTCAAGGCTTGGCTTCGGAGAGAAACCCAGTGCTGGAATGCTGTCACATCCAGTGAAGAAAACAAGAATATCCTCCAGAGAGACATCATTTTCAACTGTAAAACATAAAAAAAGAAGTATTTTCATATAGTAATCAAGTATTAGATCTCTGGAGTAATGCAAAAGTAATGTAAAAAGGGTGAATAGTTAAATTCCCTTATACCAGCATTAGGCATTAACTTTTAGCTATTTAAATGATGCTGGAAATTGGGAGGGTTGCCCATAATGGAATAGACAAAGCTAACAACAATCTAGGCAAAATAGTGAAGAATTCTGCAAAAAAAGAGAAAGAAAAAAGAAATATGGAGGAGTTTGGTGACATTATATTTGCACAACAGCCATTACTGTTTGGTTTGATGGTGTATATAAATGTTAAAATGTATTACATGGTGAAGAAATCAAATAAAGAAAACTCTATAATTTTTTCGACAATGTCATGTCCCACTATGTTGCAGCCAAAAACATTTTAGAGTATATCCAAAAGCTGCAATTTGCGGGTTCAAGCCTTCTTGTAATCAAAGAAGGGAAGCAGCTTAATTAGCCAAAATCCAAGCCATGTCTGGGGTTTTGGTCTTTACAAAGCCACTTCAGCTCATTTAAAGCTGTTTAAGAAGGAGTGAGATCATTAGTAGTTACCTGGATGAAACTCCACTTCGATGAGAATGTGTGGAGCCCTCTAACGGGCTTTGCTATTGGTTTACCCTTTTATGTGGCATGTCAGATTATTTGACTAAATTTAACTTATCATTTTACAACAGTTTACACCTAACTTTGTTATTACTTCTAGTTATGTATACAGATCATCAAGATCTAAACAAAAAAGGAAATATTTCACTTTGTGTAATGAACCTAGAATTTATGAAAGTTTCACTTTTTGACTTAAATTAAAGGACAAAATGATCTTTTTGATGATATTCTAATTTACTGAGATGCACCTTTATACAGTATACATCACTACATTCATTTTTACATTCAGTTTATTCATCTGCAATACTGTCTTCGCAAATTTATATCCTTATATTTTAGCCCTATATCTTAACTTTCATGATTTTTTTAATAGTTAATTTATTAGCATTGTTGGAGGGGGCCTAAGGCATTAGATTTTCATTGCCAACTACTACTTCTGTGATTGTTGTGCACAACAAAAGAACAAAGAACTGAAACTGCTCAGCGGTTGTGGCAAAGCAGCGGCGATAGCTAACCAGTGGTATTTACATTTACTAATTTGGCAGACGCTTTTATCCAAAGCGACTTACATTTGAGGACATACAAGCATCAACAGAAAACTGACAATACACAGCAATAAATACTAGTAAGAGCTCACAGTACATATCACGTCAATGGGGTAAATACCTAGGGAAGGAAGTAAGAGTTAACAAAAAGTGCAATCAATACAAGATCATTGTAGGGGATAGAAGAAGAAGAGCACAGGAAGTGTATGTTAGAGGTTAGGAGTTAGAGGTGTTATAAGAGGAAGTGTTCCTGGAAGAGATGAGTTTTCAAGAGCTTCTTGAAGTTAGAGAGGGACACCCCTGCTCTGATGGCGTGTGGTAGCTCGTTCCACCATCGTGGTGTCACAGATGAGAATAGCCGTGACTGGGATTGCTTTGTGTGAAGGGATGGCAGAGCCAGGCGGCGTTTTTTGGTGGAGCTTAGCGGCCGAGAAGGAATGTAAGTTTGTATTATGGAGTTTAGGTAGATGGGTGCAGACCCAGTAGTCACTCTATATGCAAGCATTAGTGACTTGAATTTGATTCTGGAGGCCACGGGGAGCCAGTGGAGGTCACTGAGTAATGGAGTGACATGGGTCCTTTTGGGCTGATCAAAAACCAGACGCGCTGCTGCGTTCTGAACCATTTGTAAGGGTTTCACCGCACAAGCAGGGAGACCTGTTAGGAGGGCATTGCAATAGCCAATGCGAGAGATAACCATGGCCTGTACCAGAAGCTGGGTTTCAACCCAGCTTCCCAGGCTTGCCACCTTCAGGTGGAGAAGCCGTGCGAGCGAATGATTGGCCCCAGTCAGGTGGTGTAAATTGAGAAGAGAAGGGGCCCAAGCACTGAGCCTTGGGGCACACCTGTGGAGAGGCATTGGAAGGAATTGTCCTTGCCACAAAACATTGTAGGAACGCCCCGAGAGGTAGGTTTTGAACCACAGGAGTGCTTTACTCGAGATGCCCATTGCTGAGAGAGCGGATAGCAGGATCCTGTGGTTGACTGTGTCAAAGGCAGCTGATAGATCAAGCAGGATAAGAACCGAGGATTGGGCTGCAGCTTTAGCTGACCTTAGGGCTTCTGTTACAGACAGAAGAGCCGTTTCAGTAGAGTGGGCACTCTTAAAACCAGACTGATATGGATCTAGGAGGTCATTCCCTGAGAGGAATTCTGAGACCTGTTTGAATACTGCGCGTTCAATAGATTTGGATAAAAAAGGTAGAAGAGACACTGGTCGATAATTCTCAACTATGGTTTTTTGAGCCCTTTTTAAAGTGTTCGGGAATGTTCTTGAAGCCAGAGAAGTATTTATCACATGAGTGATTGTCGGGACCACAGTAGGAGATATGGCTTGGAGGAGATTCATAGGAATCGTGTCCAGTGGGCATGTAGTTGGGTCCTAGCTACAGGTCAAGAGTTCTGATAGTTCGCTCTCTGTGAGAGGACTAAACGAGGTGAACAACCACTGACCTGGGAGGGCAGAGGAAAAGATGTAGTAGGACTGCTACAATGGTTGAGTTTGAGTGTTTCAGAGAATTGGCAAGTTATAGCCTCCACTTTGCCTGTGAAGAAGGCAGCAAAGGTATCAGCAGACAAGTTTGTGGGTGGTGGAGGTAGAGGAGGATTTAGTAGCGATATATGGATGAGAGACCAGGGGAGAGGGAGCATCACACATTTCTCTCCCATTTATTCACCACCTGAACTAGGAAGACAGATGCTCATTCCAGCTCAAGACCATTTGACCCACCGCAGAAGACAATAATCAACCAGCGCGTCAGTAAGGTTCTGCTACAGACAGAAGAGCCGCAGGGCTTTAACCCCAAATAATGTCTCATATTGAAACACTGTGCCAAATGCCAGACTTACTTTCAGCATCCTGAAGATAGTCTTGCCAGAAAGCCAGGGTCCGGCACTCTTCTCGGAATGCATTACTCCCTCTTTCAGAGTGTATGATCTGGAGGAGATTCTCCACATCAGCAGCTGTTAAACCCTTTTCGGGCTTCACAAAAAGGCACTTTATTTGTAGAGGGTATCTCTGGATAGCATCAAGGACACCAAGAGATGTTAACCCATCTCTGAACCTAGTAAAAAGGAAACAAATGGTAATGTGTAGTTCATGTGATTTTGAACCTCCAGTGCAAACTTTTTTTTTTTTTTTACATGTATAGTTTAGTAAGGTCCCTAATGAAAAAGAAGAAAAAAGTAAATTATACTTTCACTTAAACACACTATAAAATGGAACTCCTCATCCATAATTCCATATATAGTAACAACTCAAAAGTAAGCTTTTTCTTATGCTTTCCTCTTCAGTCTCTTGTATTTTTTACATTTTACCACTATAAACCTAACAGTTGTTTTTCTGCCAATGTACACTTATAGTAAGTGCTCAGACATAAACATACCTTTCAAACGGTGCACGGGTTCGCTGGAGGACATACCAGTGAGCCAAGTCCAAAGCAGTCTCTTGTTTGTTTTCCAGGGTTATGCGAACATTGTGACCAGCAAGACTGATCAAGCTGGCTGCCTGTGCAACTGCCTCTTGCAGTTGTGAATCAGTCTCAGCCTGTAAGATCTAAAAATATTAAAATAATAGATGGCTTTATTTAATGTTTTATTGAGAATGAAGACATACAGCTGTTAGCTTTACTGTTAAAATTGTATGAATGTTTGTTTGAATGAATAGTTTGTAAATATGACGCAATCCAAGGACAATATGCTCACCAACTGAACCTGTGACCTTGTTTCTTCATCAGTAATGTGTTCAGTTTTGACCTTTACATTGTCTGGACCCTTTTGAAGACACTCATACAAGAGTTCAGAGAGGAAACATGGACTCTGCCCCCCATGGGCAATTGACATTAGAGAGAGAAGTATCCAATACATTCCATCAAACTCATTTTTGACAGCTATTTCCGGTCCCCCCACCCCACCGGATGTCTGTATGTAACTGATAAGAGGGGGGGCATCCGGTCCCGCCCCAACCGGAAATATGGCTGTATGTAACTGATAAGAGGGGGTTCATCCTGTCCCACCCCAGCCGGAAATATGTCTGTATGTAACTGATAAGAGGGGGTGCATCCTGTCCCGCCCCAACCGGAAATATGTCTGTATGTAACTGATAAGAGGGTTGCGTACATCCTTCCATTGTGTGTTTTTCATTGATTTAAAGACTTTATTAAGTAATACAACTTGAATGAATTAACTAGGAGGTGTTTGTGACAATAAATTTATCATTAAAAAAGTATAGCAGTGAGTTATAAGTAAAAGGAGGAATCTCCGGGGCCAGCAAAGGATCAGTAGGAGGTTTCTCTGGAATCAAGTCAGTCTTTATTATTAAACAAGTGAAGAATAAATTGAAATAATGACAGCAAAGCAGTAAAATGGTATAACGGTGAGTAAAAATTACCTTCAACAGCATGCAGCAAAATAAGAGTGAGTTCCAAAATTAAACTTTGTAAAATCTTTGCTAAAGCTTTGTGTGACAAACTTACCATCATTTAAGAACTAAAGAATAAGATGAAATAATTACAGTAAAATAGTATAACAGTGAGTTAAAATTAAACAGCATTTTTTAATTACCTTCAAAATCTTTGCTAAAGCTTTGTGTGACAAACTTACCATCAGTAAACAAGTGAAGAATAAATTGAAATAATGACAGTAAAGCAGTAAAATGGTATAACGGTGAGTAAAAATTAAACAGCATTACAAATTACCTTCAACAGCATGCAGCAAAATAAGAGTGTGTTCCAAATTACTTTGCTATTGCTTTGTCTTACAAACTTGCCATCATTATCACTCCAAAGCTGTAGCCTAGAGTTTCCATGAGCCAATGACAAGAGACTAGGAGGGGTTACCATAGGCCAATGATGGGAGTCTGTGAAAATAAAAGGAGTCCATTTAGTCATTCAGAATCATATAACGAAACTATTCCAAAACAACCTAAACATGAGCAAGAGAGCAGTCAATTCGAAGATGATCAGCCAGACACCTGTAACGAGTTATCAAAACTCAACCCCAGGAGGAGCCCCGAAGAAACGAGTGTTGTACTTGAGTCGGATCCAGACGCCGCCACCCGATACACTTCATGAGGAATGGAATTTAGATTCAGGACGTGTCTGGGGGTATGCATTCAATTATGATGTAAACGAACTTTGTTTTTACCAGTTGGAGAAAGGTGAAACATTTGGACCCCTCACAGCAAAAGCAACGCTCACATCAACGGACTGGGCTGTGCTGACTCTGTTGGTTTTAAACAATCTGAAAGCCGCGACGTCCGAGGAACCTGCTACAAAAGACAAGGAGACTCAAACAACTGTGAGAATCAAGCAGGAAGTTCCACCCGTGTTTGTTCCTAAAAAAATTGTTTCCTGTAGTGTTTGGGAGACAAAAAGCTCAGCTTCTGGTAGATGGTTCTACCGTGCAAGCCATCAGAAGAGTGAAGGAGATGAAGCCTTGGATGAATTTGTCTTGCAGTATTTCAATACTGAATGTGGCGTGTTTCAGACTTCATTAAGGATACCTGTCGAGGATTGGATGGAAATGATGTTTGAAAAAGCAGAAAAGCTAAAAGATCTCTTCAAAAAAAGTCAGACCTCCTGGGAGATTCTGCAAATGAAAAAGACTCTAACGTTCACAGAAGACTCCTCCTCCAACAACGCCCCCTAAGCCTGCCCCTAAGAAAACACAATTTAAAGGAGGCCTAAATCTGAAATACCATGTCTTCGAGCCAGCAGACTCATAGAAAACTCTCTACCTCTTCTACCACATCCAGGGTCAGAGGAGACAGCTACCCCTTCTACAACACATCTGGTGATGACCCATTTTAGCATGAGCAATATGCCTACTTGGTGGTGTACGGATCGAGAGCATGAGAGCCTCGATACTAATCCTGCATCAGCAGCAGCAACACAGCAGGCGCAGAGCGCCACTTCCAGCCCCTCTGCTTCACCACCACCACTAGCAGGGCTGCCAGGGACCCCTTTCATGCTAGACACGGACTCTGGTTGCATCTCCCCTCTTTCACCACCTCCATCACCCTTCTGGCCTTCTTCTCCTTCTTCAACATCGTCGGTTCCGAGCGTCTCACCACCAGACTCTCCCAAAAGAACAGATGAGCCTGACGGGGTGCTCTCCGCCGTGTTTGTGAACACAGTGAAAACTGTGGTGCTTCGACTGCTGAAGAAAGTTCTATTTAGATATAGAAGTTCTATTTGTAACGGTTGTATAACGGACCACCCGAGCCAGATGCAACACGAGTGTCTGTTTGACATGCCTGACTACTTCCTCAGGCGGCATTATGATGAGGTGTTAAAGCGGCTCTGGACGGATCGTTTCATTGCTACCATTCAACGGGCGCTTCATGCGCGAAACATCCAAGTGTCTGTATACAGGGTCCATGGTGCTACCGAGGCCTTTCTTCACAACCTCAAAATGACACGACGCATCGGTGAGAAAATTGACAAATTGTACGACATGTTGATCGGAGAAGATGAGGCCAAGATCAAGGAGATGAATGAAGTTGCGGACTTTTGGAAGGGAAAAATTAATTGATAATGGGTGATTATTGTAGAAAATATGTTACATATTGTTGATTTTGTGAGTTATTGTGTAAAAAAATGTTTAAAAAATAAATAAAAATTACCTTGACTGAAGTGATAAGATTGCATAATAATATTTACCATATTGTAGGAGGGAGTGTATTGAAATTAACATTGACTGTGTTGAGAGGATGATGTTTGTGAAAACTAATAAAAAAAAAAAAAAAAAAAATCATAAAGACTCTTGTATCCCGTTGTTGTTTTCAAATACCCTCAAAGAGAGCAGCAGGAAACATGTCTGAAAAACGAATTATGAAAAAAGTGTATTATAATCCATCACATCCGGCTAGTTTTGGCGGAGTAGACAGACTCCATAGAGCGTTACAGGATGAAATGGGAAAAAAAGTAAATGTAGAATGCGTCAAAGATTTTTTATCTGAGCAGGATTCATATACTTTGCATAAACCTGCCAGGATACATTTTGTAAGAAATAGAGTTTTTGTACCACGACCCCTAAATCAGTTTCAGGCGGATCTTTGCGATATGCAGGCTTTGGCTGAACACAATGATGGCTTTAATTATTTATTAACAGTAATTGATGTTTTTTCCAAACGGGCATATGCTAGACCCTTGAAGAAAAAAACAGGGGTGGAGGTCTCTAAGGCATTTGAGTCTATTTTAAAAGACAGCCGGAACCCTGAAAAGTTACAAACGGATGCGGGTAAAGAATTCTTTAACAAGACTTTTGAAAGATTAATGACAAAACAAGGTATTAATCATTTTGCAACGGCCAGTGACTTAAAAGCGTCAGTGGTTGAAAGGTTTAACCGTACGCTAAAAACGCGAATGTGGAGGTTTTTTACAGCTACAAACACCCGTAGATACTTGGATGTCTTACAGAAATTGCTTGAAAGCTACAATAATAGCTATCATAAAAGTATAAAAATGACGCCTATGCAGGTCACGTCAGAAAATACCTCTCAAGTGTTTGAAAACCTGTACGGTACATTTCCTATTAGGCGCAAAAATGATTTAAAGATGAAATTTAATGTAGGGGATTTGGTAAGAATATCAAAACTGAGAGGAGTGTTTGATAAAAAATATCAACAGAGTTATACAGATGAACTTTTTACAGTGACAGAATGCATTCCTCGTCAACCCCCCGTTTATAAACTGAATGATTATGACGGAGAGCCTATACAGGGTACATTCTATGAAGCGGAATTGCAGAAAGTTTTGATTTCTAAGGACAAAGCATTTCCGGTTGCAGAAATCTTAGAGGAACGTAGTATCAGGGGGAGAAAAGAAATGCTGGTGCGCTGGAAAAACTGGCCTGAGAAGTTTAACAGCTGGGTCAAAGCAAGAGACCTAAAAAATATATAAAAAAACAGATACATTTGATTTGTAGTCATTACAACATGGATCAAGCCTCCGGAGAGGGGTTTTACGTGACTTTACCTTCCAACGCCAGTCTCGAAGTATTTAAAAATAATACGAGCTCTAGCTACCATGTAGATTTAGCACAGCATCTTAATTTAGAGGGACGGTGGCAAGTGGCCTTGACAGAGATTTCATATCCGCATACCTGGTTTAACATATCTAATGGGGATGCCTACTTTGATTGGAGGAATAAACCCTCAGAAGGAGAGTCAGACAGTGAGGTCCACCGTCAGAGGTTTAGGGGAGGATATTATCACAACATAGAGCAGCTCAGGCTCGAGCTGCATGCATTTCTTAGAAAAATTGGCTCCGATATTTATTTTCTCTTTAGTACCATTCAAAAGAGATTTGAATTTCAGGCAGGGGGGCAATTTCACCTCCGTTTTTATCCTCCTGTTGCTTACATGTTGGGGTTTGAACCGGGGAAATGGTTACAGTTCAATCAGAGGATGGCACCCTACCCAGCAGATATAAAAGCTGGTATGTCCCATCTATATGTCTACAGTGATCTGGTTCGACATCAGCTGGTTGGCGATACATACGCTCCGCTCTTGAGAACGATCGATATACAAGGAACATACGGGGACGTCATCACACAATATTTTAATCCCCCCTGCTACCTTCCAGTGATCAAGAATCACATTGAAAACATTCACATAGAGATTAAAACGGATCAAAATACACCGGTGAAGTTTACTTTTGGAAAGACTATTGTGAAACTCCATTTTAGACCTTCAAAAAACTTTGCATCTTCTGTGACAAAATGATACATCATACCCGCGATCCTCACCGTTTTGTGAGCTATTATGAAAATCAAGTAGGGGGTGCTCTCCCTGGTTTTAGCGGGGCTCCCGTGATGTACGGGAGAGGCATAGGGTCTATATTCTCAAAATTATTTCGTTTTGTTGCACCGCTGATGAAAAGAGGTTTTGCCATTGCTAAGCCTCATCTTAAATCAGCCGCTAAAAACATAGCCTCAGAGGTGATAACCCACGCCGTTGGTAAATTAGGTGATCGCTCGGCCCAAGGTGTTCAAGAAGGGTCAGGCAGCATGATGGTGTTGGCTCGAAGAGCAAGGAAGAGACCGCCAGGGCGGCGTGTAAAAGCAGGGCATATAAAAAGAAAAAGATCAGTTGAAAAAAGTAAGACCAAGAGGAAGCACACTAGCAGAAGGGCCTCTGATATATTTTAGAAAAGATGGCTCTTTTACATCACAAATCGGCCGAATGCACTATGGGGGAATTGGATTTATTTTCAGCTCCTATGACACAGCTCTCTATCGATGAAAAGATTTACACAGAAGTCATGCCTCTGTCAGCCATTACTGATGGAGGTCCCGTTGAATTCTTTATCCCCGGTGACGGGGAAAAATATTTGGATTTGAACGACACCCTGTTACACCTGCGTTTGAAAATTACGAATGCGGATGGATCAGACCTGGCTGATGATGCCTCTGTGGGTCTCATCAATTATCCCCTAAATACAATCTTCAGCCAATGCGACGTTATTTTGGGAGATAGACTGATTTCACAGTCCAGCGCTACGCACCCCTACAGAGCAATGATCGAAACCCTGCTCAACTATTCTGAAGATACTCTAAAAAGCCAGTTCACCGCCGGATTATTTTACAAAGACACAGCGGGGTCTATGGACTCAGTGGTGATAGATGATGGGCCAAACAAAGGATTAGTACAGAGAGCTCAATTCAGTGAAGAATCGAAGGAGGTACACTGTTGGGCCCTCTTCATAGTGACATTTTTTTCAGCGAGAGGCTTCTCCTGAACTCTGTGGATTTAAGAATTAAGCTAACCAGGGCTAGCGATGCCTTTTCTCTCATGGCTGGGGCTGCCAGTACTTACAGATTAAAAATACTGGGGGCTTCTCTGTTTGTTAAGAAAGTCACTGTATCCCCAGCAGTGCGATTAGGTCATGCATCGGCCTTAATGAGGGGCAACGCCCTCTACCCCTTATCCCGTGTGAATGTCAAAACCTATTCTATACCCGCGAATTCACGGATATGCAACCAAGAAAATCTTTCCTAGGAACGTTACCTAAATATCTAGTTATTGCCATGGTAAACCACGAAGCCTTCACAGGAAAGAGAGACCTGTCACCTTTCAATTTTATACACAATGATGTAGAATACATGGCATTGTGTCAGGACGGGAGACAAGTCCCAGCCAAAGCTTTCCAGCCTCAATTTAACCACGGGTTGTCTGTCCGAGAATTTTATAATATGTTTACCGCCACAGGGAGACATCTAAAAGATTTACCTCTGAGCATCAACCGGGAAGAATTTCAGCAAGGTTACTCTTTGTTTGTTTTCAACCTCAATGCCAGTGAAGACAGCGACGCTTTGTCAACCATTTCCAACGGGAGTTTAAGACTTGAAATGAGATTCCGAGTGCCCTTACCTCATACCACAACTCTCATTGTTTACGCGTGTTACGAATCTATTCTGGAAATAAATTCAAAACGACAAGTGTTGGTGGACTATTACTAAAGCAATATGAACAACCATGAATTGGAAGGAATATTGCGACATTTACTTGGAGATTCCTTTTGTGGCGTGTGGGCTTCGGATCAGTTACCTTTACTGAGACAGTCCTTTAGACTACCAGCTTACATGATAGTTAACACCCACCCTGCACACGAGCCTGGGGAGCACTGGCTGGCGCTCACTCTTGAGGAAGGTCAGAAAGCTAGCTTTTTTGATTCTTTTGGATTCTCACCAGAGTTTTCACATTACCCCAAAAGTATCTTGGAATTTTTAAAAAAACGCTGTGAAACCATTTCATATCATACACATCAGTTTCAGCATACACTGTCTACCACATGTGGTCAGCATTGTGTGTTCTATTTGTGTCATCGAGCCTGCGGTCTATCTTTTGAGAATGTGCTGTCTTTGTATCATGATGATTTTACAAGAAATGATTCTATGGTATCCAATTTTGTGAAAAAATATCAACGTTGTATGAGGCAACAAAGAGCCGCATCTTTTCACCACACAGTTTGTTCTTTACAAATGTTCAAAGACTGTTATAAGTTATAAATAAAGATGAATCTTGAGACAAATAACTTTAGCTTGAATTGTTTTTATTATGGGTTAAAATTAAGCCATCGTGGAGCAAGGGGGGTGAGTTTCTTTCTTTTTTCTCTTCTTGAGGGTGGCGAGGCGTCCACCTCTTCCCACTGGGGGGTTAAAGATGCTCGTCTGTGTTTTCTTCCCTTCTTAAATAGTAAGGGCTGTGTCTCATCATCCTCTCCATCCCTGCGAGGGGCACGGGGTGTCTGCTTTTTCCTTCTTCCCCTCTTTATCGGCAGGGACATCACCTCCTCCTCATCTTCCCGGGGTCCTACCGTTTGAAGTTGCCTATATTGCTCTCGAGCTTGAGGGTTGCTCATCATTGATAAAGGGATGTTGAGTTCTGACAAAGTATTCAAAAAACCTGTCCATCCCTTAGGAGGCTGGGATTTTTTAAGGGAGACGGTCAGACTTTTAAACAAGTCAAGCAGGTGTGAACCTTTCACAACATCTCCGTTATACACAAACTCTCCCCTGGGAGTCCACCCACCTCGGCTCTTGGTTAATTTCTTTATGATGTACTGTGCATTGTTACGATAGCGAGCCGGCAAGTTTTGTACAACCTCCCTTGCTGTTTCATCCAGTTTCTTGTCTTCTTCTTCTTCTCTCCTTCTACGCGCTGCTTCAGTGCCTCAGAATCTTTAGCTACTGTCAGAGTAATGTGCGTTCTTCCTTCTCTCCTTGTTTGACCAGAGCTAGGTATCTTTGCAGCAGGGCATTGTATTTCTTAATTTTTTCATAAGCGTTCATACCATCCTCGTTTAGTATTGCCCTCATTTTTTCATCCAAATCATTTTCTACCGTATGTCTCATTATTTCAGCGTTGGATGCAGATGGTACAGAATGATTCAGCCGGTTTAGTTGCTGAGGCGTCACCAAAAACATTTTCTGACTCATGATTTATCTATTAATTAGCCCTCCCAAAATGACAGGAAGGATTGTTGAAAGAAGAGGTAACAGAAAGCCTCCAGACTGTTTTGTCAGAGCCTTATGTTTGGTTTTAAGACTTGTTTTTTTATTAGCCAGCAACCTTATAATTTTCTTTTGTTTTTTGAGTTTGTTATATTGAGCTGAGGTCATAGGAATGTTTCCTTTTAAAAGATTCAAAGAGAGTTCACACAAAGACTGAAGAAAGTCCGATGAGCAATTGTTGAGAATATCTTTACGCTTTTGAGGCGTGGCGTGACATAAAGCCCTCAGTAAAGGCGCATTCCTTTTTAAACGTGCTGACATGTTGGATCAGGACTTTGATTTGGGAAGATAGACAACGGGCCACTGGTGGGGTAGTACTCCTGATCTTAGTCTGTAAGTTTCTGGGCAACTAGGTGTGAGGTCCAAGATTAAATACCCGTGAGGATCTTTGGTAGCATCTTCAAAACTTTCTAAGAAAAAGGCTTTTCGTCCAGGAAATATTTGTTGAGCTAATATACTCATCTGTAATCTATCTCGAGGGTTTTTAAACAAAACCAAATAGTTACTATTTAAACTAATTGTCCTACTGTGCTTTCCACGGTGAAATACATTTTGAGTCAACATGATGACACTCATTTTTTTGTGGTGCCTGTACTGTGTGAAAATTTTCACAACTTCAGGGTGATCAGAGGCCTGGAAAATGACATCATCCAAAATTATAAGATGATCTTGATCAGGTGGGAATAGAATTTCATCGTCAAAAGAATCAGGCAATCCTTCAACAAATTTGATCTTTTTATTCTTCTGCTGCAGTTCAGTGTACATCGGTTGATAAGAAGTAAAAATCCAAACAATATTACTAGGCATGTTGTCGATGACATGATTACAGGATTCCAACACAGACTTTACAAAATAAGTTTTACCGGACCCGCTTGGCCCCACAATTTGACAGGAGAAAGGTGTTCTTAGTCTAGGGTCAAACTCAATTTCATTGGATGAAAACATTTTTTTTCTTCAATAGCCAAAAGGCAGGGTTTGACCTTGGCTCAGTAACCGTCTCTTGTCATACACCACTCTAAACTTTTTCTGGAATGATGAGTTTCTAAGGAAAAACCCCCTTTTATCTCGTACAATATTGTGCTGAGGTGTTTCAATTACACCCCCATCATCAGAGTTTAGCACATAATTCTCCACCAACTGTTTGACACTGTTAAAGTTAACTTGTTCACAACAATCATGCGTTTGAGTGATACCCTTTACACGAAGTACTACTTTGTTGTTACGAGTCTGGTACGCATAACTTTTAGGACCCGCGGCCGCGAATTCTTTTATGCTATCACCATCTAACTCATCAGTCAAATCTCCCATGTAATTACCCAGGTCAAGCCGTCTCTCCCCCTCTTTTGTGACATAGATAATACTGTCTGTATCATAATACAAGACCCTCTCCTGCAGCTGCTCCAAATAACTGTACAACTTTAGACGCCCATAAGCTGTGGTGAAAGCAGCTATAAAGACGTTGTCTACCTTGTTTGGAGGGGCAATACATTGCTCACCATAACTCCACTGCAACAATGCTGTTTTGTCGTTGACAAAGGAAAAGTATTTAACTTTATATTTTCCAGAAAACATAAAGTTAAAAAACTCTTCAGGGTCAGTGATTAGTTTAGTCTGTGTCTGATTCGAGCGTTGTGCAAATTTCCCCCAGAATGTGTTGAGACATAATTTGGAGACTTGTCTTTTTGCAGGATTCGGATGAATTTTAGACGCATCCAGCAAAACACCCTGATTGGTCTGATAGTCTTTGATGTACTTTTCTCGGGCTGCCTGATCTTTGGCTTCAGGGGGGTAACCTGAAGCTTCCTGTTTACCCTTCAGAAAAGTGTGCATGTACTGAACAAAAATCGAGTCGCTCTGTCTATCAAATTGCCATACCTCTGTGATCTCAGCTACCCGATACCCCATCTCCAAGGCCTTGTTAAATTCAGGAGTGACCCAGACCCCTGTCATCGCTCTGTCCTCATCACTGTGTTGACATGGACCCTCCTGAAAATTAAGTTCAGCGCACGTTCGGCAGAGTGTGAAGACAAGTTTACCAGCTGCAGTTCTATAGGGCAAAACAGGAAAAAATAAACCCTGTGGTGGACAGATTTTGGCTCTGATTATTCCAAAGTAGCTTTGGGGTTCTTTGAAATCTTTGTAGATTATTTTTGGGTGCCCCAAAGGATAGGGAAAGTTACAGTTGACATAGGGATACAGCGATGTCACATCAAAGTAGTCTACCGTTTCATTAGCACCCGCAGTGTGTCTCAACTTTACTGCACAGGTTCGACCCCCATACAAAGCTTCGCGGGGTGAGAGAGGTTGAGGAGCTTTATACTGTTTGAGAAAATCTTTTAACCCCTGATGTGATTTTTTCATCTCGGTCCATGTGTGCTCTCTCATGACAATCACTTTAGCATTGTGGATGGCCTGTAACTCACGTAATTTCTCCTCGCTCCTCGCATGCATCTCCTCAAAAGGGTAGCCGGTCAAAGGATTGGTCTCATGAGCTTTGAAACAACTCGGACAGCCATGGAAAAAACATCCCAGAAACTCCCATACATATTTCACACCTTGGATCTCTGCAAAACCATCTACAAAGTATTTTCCTAGTTGTTTTTCCCCCTCATTTAAAGCATGTTGAATGAAGATGTTTTCGGTGCTAGCCACCCAATGCACCACTGTATGCCTGCGTTCGAATACGTTTTGAACTGGCGTGTGTAGTTATGGGATCGGGGATGGCCAAACTTTTAGGAGGAAGGAAGTTGGTCACAAACACTTTCATGCATGCAGATGCTATAGTCGCGCGGCTAAAAGGGTCAACCGCTGTTTCATCAATATACTGTTTTCTGAACAGCTTGCATCCCTCTGCGAGAATCTCAACATCGTTTTCACAATAGAGGCGGGCCTCTCTCATGAAATCAAATGTACCGCAGCGCGCCGTCTCGTACCAGGTGTTAAAGTCTTTCAGCTGTACCGTAGTCATGCGTTCTGTACCGTACATTTTTGGCTCCGGGTAGGGACCTGTGTAGGTCAAATGGGCAGGTGAGCTAAAATTATGGGGAAAATAGCCTTTAATTCTGTCATCAAAACCGAGAGCTTTTGGCATATCGGCTAAACGCATGGAAAGAAAGGACAGTGAGTCAATGTATTTTTGATTAAAATCAGGATCTGTCATACAGATGACTTTTGAACCTTGCAAAATCAAAGAGGGTTTTAATGCTTGTTCAAGCATGGCGTTGAGGAGTAGGTAGGAGTCAAAACCTCGAGCATTGTGAGCAATAAACACAGCATTTTTGTACAGAGGGCGTCTGAAATGCGTGAGAAACTCGTTGGCACAATTTCTGCCTTGAGAGCTCCATGTTTTGCCATCTAACGTTTTTGTACACACCAAAAAGGGTATGTGAACGCCATTTTCATTGACGTATGTTTCAAAATCATAAAACACCAATTTTTCTGTGTGTTTTGTTTCAGGTGGTAGTGTCTGGATGTAGCATTGGTGCATCTCCCTCTTATCTGTAACGTCAGAGGTCAACTTCTCACCACAGATTTTACACTTCACCGCAGGACATGTGTGTGGTTTACCTTCACCACTCATCGCTGAGTAGTAAAGCTGTGCACATTTGTTACATTTTTTGTACAACGAGCACGTGCTGGCTAATTTTTTGGCTCTGGGCCTCTCTGTAGGCTCTTTGTGCTTTGTCAGACAGAATTCTGAACGACATGTCCTGTTACACTCTTTACACACAATAGGCTGGAACCCCTTCTGATTACAGGTAGGGTCAAAGCAAACGGAACAATGAGCAGGGCATCGGTGACTCAGCACACCGTTGTACCCTGTGTAACAGTACTCACACAGATATGGGGAACCCAGAAAGGCCTTTAGATTTTTTATACCATAGTAGTGGTTCTGAAAGAGAAACAAAAATAGGGTTTTACTCTGTCTTGGGCTTTTGGTCATGAATTTACAGAGGGCCCTATCGTCGTCTCCTCTATAAAACACTACAATTTTGCAGTCCAAAGCACGTTCAAATCGCGTGATGTCGCTTAAGGCTACAGGTGTCTGTTCATCCATTCCCACTTTGTTTTGAATCTCTCTGCCGCATTCAAGAGCCTGTCTATCGTTGAGGAGGGGATGTAGAAGATGAGCCAGACAGACGGCGAAACACAAGTGATTCCCCTCGTTTTCTACAATGTACAGAAAGCGTTGTTTTTTTTTAAGATTTCGCTTTGTAACATTTTATCCACCATTGCTCTTTTACCCGCGCCTGTAGGGCAGGTGATCACTTGGAGAACCAGTTCTAGATCACCATCTGTCATAATGGTCCAATTGGATTGTACTATGCGAAGCAAAAGTCTTTCAAAACCCGCTAAATTGTCAACATCACCATCCTGTAAGATAACTGATACATTATTACGGAGATTTTCACCTCTTAGCTCCAACTGCACCACATCTTGGGGTCTCCTGTGTGACAAGGCTTGTTGTAAAATCGCATCTACCTGCTCCAGTGTACCATTGTAAAACTGAGCATAATCCACAACACCCTCTGAATTGGTTGGAGAAGGAAAGCGCAACACCTGACGTATTTCATAATTACAGAATCTATGTCGTGATATGACTCTTGCTTGAGGTGCCACAGGGTCATTATTTTGAGACACGCTGCCCCCTTGCTGTTGCAAGGGAGGAGTGTTGGCTACCTGCTCCATGAGGGGGGAGTTAATGGGGGTCTGATAGGTCGAGGATGTAGAGGGGTTTAAGGCAGGGATTGCATTATTTTCAAGCTCGGAGAGAGCATTTTGTATTTGAATCAACAGGTCTGGAGACACAGATGAGTTTAAGACAGGAATATGCTCGGGTTCGGGTAAAGAGGGGATGTTGTTTTGGTGAAAGGGTTCATTCATTTGGTTGATTTCATCTAATAAAGCAGTTGGTATTTCATTTTCTAAGCGTTCCAGATCAACGAGAGCTTGATTTATAGCGTGTAACGGATCTAAGAACTGACTGGAGGAGGTCTCGTTTTCAATTACACTATTTTCAGTTATACCATTTTGAAAGTTTGACTCATTCTGATAATGTCGATCTACCTCGTCTGATAAACTCTGCCTAAGCCCTAACGGTTTGTTTTCATCCATTATCATAAAATCAAAACACACTTAAACCTTAAAACAGACACTATAAAAAACAGGATAAACACGTTTATCTAACTATTGCAAGTGAAAATCAACAATAAAAACAATTACCAAATGAAACAAACAAAAAAAATCATTTAAAACAAATTCAGATAAATCACCTTACTAATTATGATCACTGTAGACAGCCAGCATTTCACCCATTAGTCGGAAAGCATTACTCATTAGAACTAGTTGTTCATGGGCAGTCCGACAGCAATTCTGACAGCCTCTCACGGATCGTCGGGGTCTGTTTGCTGGAGGGACACAAAAACAAAGACACTTTAACCTCTTTTGTGTATTTTAATACAGAAAGTCAGGCATCACCCCTACAAATCACTACATTAATACTTTATAGCAAACAAGCAAAGTTTTTTAACTAAATACCCTGAATGTCAGACATCAGTACCAAAACACTGTAGAAGTGCAAAACAAACGAACAAACACCACAGTAATAGCCTACTTTATGAAAAAGAAGCAAAATAGCTTTTAGAGTCAGGTTAACTCATAAGACTACTTTCTGCATAGAACATTTGACATGCTGTTGTATTTGAGAAAATAGTGTGGAATACTTTTAACTCATTAATTGTATAGCCTAATAATCAGCAACATGGTATCACGGGAAACTGTGTATATAGGCTATACTTTTTTATGACTGCATATTTGCTAGGTTAATGGTTTTAGAGCGTTATAACAATTTACTTACTGCTGCTCCTACTACTGCTCTGCTGCTGCTGGTTGAAATGAGCCTTCTACGGTGTTCCCTTTTCCGAGGTCCGTTGTTCGGTATAGGCTCAGTCTGATTCAGCGGCGTACACGGTTCTGCTGGGTCCGGATGAATGATTTCCTCCGCTATCAGTCCCCGCGCTTCTACCGGTGATCCGTTACGTGACCTCCCATCTGCGGCCTGACTGGAGCGCTCTACATCATCGACGGGTGATTCCGGGGACAAATCCGGCTCAACGTGTTCCGGGGAGCCCGGTGTTATGTACACTTGCGGTACCGAAGCCGAGGGCTGATCCGATTCCGGAACCGGACCGTTCTCCTCGTAATTGGTAGGGGAGAGACCCTGCATAAAGTACCGTTCACAATCGCTCGCACCATCTGTGGGTGTAATGAAAGAAAAGAGTACTGTTACCACATCTGCGTAAAAGTTTGTAAATAAATAAATAAAACCTACACACTGATTAAAAGTTAAGGTAACCTTACTTACCGACTTCTCCTGTGAGATCTACAACCTGCGCTGATGGAATGCCATTCTCCCTTGTAGAACCTATTTCCTCGCCTGAGTACAAATCTGTAAAAACAATATACAAAATACACATCAGGATAGTACACTTTAAATTTAGAACATTTCTATTTCACTCTAGTACATAGAAGGCCCTCTTACCTTCAAGTTGATATTCGGTTGAATGAAGCCCATTGTCGATCAAGTCAAAAACTGTTAATTGAAAACACGCAGGAATGAAAATACAAAGTGTCGATTTTTGCTATTTCTTTAGTTGTGGAGGAAAGGCTGAATGCGTACCGTGTTCTCTTTGAAGGGTCATCGCTCTGGTTTCAAGTCACTAGTGTGAAGACCTCTGGATTTCTGGTAGGGTACTTATAGAAGTAAGAAAACAAAAAAACACACGAGTGCTGCTCTGCATGTGGGAGATAACTGATGAGGGGTTGGGGCCGTTACTTCTGGTACAACCAGATTATTATTTAGTTCCAAACTCTTGTCTCCGGCTGATAAAAATAGCTTCCTGTTTCAAAAACGAACTCACGAACTCTGTCTGATAAAACCAGACCGTTTTTTAACATCCGGAGTCTGGGTTATAGATAACCAAAGTTAATAACTGGTCTACAAGATTACCTGAGGATGGCAGCTAAACACAACACGCCTCATTGAGAAAACAGAGGGAGGTGTTCCAGGACTCCCCAACACGACTCGTTGAGAAAACAGAGGGAGGTGTTCCAGGACCCCAACACGACTCGTTGAGAAAACAGAGGGAGGTGCGGGGGGTGGAGCACATTCCTCAATTCACCCCACAGCCTATGCTACACCAGAATGAGAGAGGACAGAGAAGAGAGACACAGACTCTAGAAGGATTAAAGTTTTAAGACTCACAAGTTTAAGACTAGGCTACAGCTTTGGAGTGATAATGATGGCAAGTTTGTAAGACAAAGCAATAGCAAAGTAATTTGGAACACTCTCTTATTTTGCTGCATGCTGTTGAAGGTAATTTGTAATGCTGTTTAATTTTTACTCACCGTTATACCATTTTACTGCTTTACTGTCATTATTTCAATTTATTCTTCACTTGTTTACTGATGGTAAGTTTGTCACACAAAGCTTTAGCAAAGATTTTGAAGGTAATTAAAAAATGCTGTTTAATTTTAACTCACTGTTATACTATTTTACTGTAATTATTTCATCTTATTCTTTAGTTCTTAAATGATGGTAAGTTTGTCACACAAAGCTTTAGCAAAGATTTTACAAAGTTTAATTTTGGAACTCACTCTTATTTTGCTGCATGCTGTTGAAGGTAATTTTTACTCACCGTTATACCATTTTACTGCTTTGCTGTCATTATTCAATTTATTCTTCACTTGTTTAATAATAAAGACTGACTTGATTCCAAAGAAACCTCCTACTGATCCTTTGCTGGCCCCGGAGATTCCTCCTTTTACTTATAACTCACTGCTATACTTTTTTAATGATAAATTTATTGTCACAACACCTCCTAGTTAATTCATTCAAGTTGTATTACTTATAAAGTCTTTAAATCAATGAAAAACACACAATGGAAGGATGTACGCAACCCTCTTATCAGTTACATACAGACATATTTCCGGTTGGGGCGGGACAGGATGCCCTCTTATCAGTTACATACAGCCATATTTCCGGTTGGGGCGGGACGGATGCCCCCCTCTTATCAGTTACATACAGACATCCGGTGGGGTGGGGGACCGGAAATAGCTGTCAAAAATGAGTTTGATGGAATGTATTGGATACTTCTCTCTGACATTGCCATGATCTGGCCAGCGTAGATATCCATTGTCTTTCATCGCTGTTATCAAATGAAAACAAATATTACTTGTCAACTGGTACCATCAAAAATAATGTTTGTCACAATGCCTCTTTGGGATCGAGAACGCAGGTTCAACTTCCTTTGTCAAAAAAGTATTATAGATACAAAACCTGAAAATTCTTACACTTCCTCATTAGTCAGGTATAATGTATTAATTGATCCAAAAGAAATCCAATAGACCTATTATGGCAATATGAATTGATTTATCATGTACTTTGGAGTTGCATGTGAGGACTTTAGCATTAGGGGGACCCTCAAAGATGCCAATGTTGTCCTTGATTTCATGTAGACAGAGTCGAAAAAACTCCCGATAGGTCCTCCATTGTCCACAGCACCCTAGATATTCCATAGTCAGTGAACTTAACCTGCCTTCTTCTCGGGTGAAAAATTGGATCTGCCCATGGCT